>NW_024583378.1:10559-57261 GCF_018398535.1 Haplochromis burtoni
ATCCAGTAATTTGGGTCAGTATCGGACCGATACTGATACGTAATATCGGATGAGTCCATCTCTATCATCTACATGTAAATGGCATTTTAGGTCACAGAAAATTGAGCTTTTGAAAAAATGTGTTCCTGGATTTATATGTGGACAAGTAAGACCAAGATTTGGTCTCACAATCTCAAAGGTGTGTGGCGTTAGCTCTGTTTTTGGCATCAGACTGTGTGCTCTGTTATTATTTGCAGGCTTCAGATTGTCCGACAGTTATACATGGTTATAACTAGTATGGGAACTACCACTGCCACATATGAGACCATGGTTGTCAGTCAGAAAAGGGTGGAATATCGCTCCAAATTGGGGAGGGTTTTCTGCGATGTGATATCTCCCAGAGGTAACAGTGAATATAAAATAACATTTGTCTGTATTGTTACCTGTGAATAAGCTGTAAATTTGAGAACTGACGTTTTATTTTGTTTTCTTTTTCTTTTTTAATGCAAAATACTTTTTTTTAACCTTGTCTTTGCTGCTGTTGTCTGAACTTCTGGCCTTTTGGTAATGGGGACAAATCAATAAGCCAAACTTTAGTAACTAACTTTCTGTCACTTTTACCTGATGCCTCTCTGTTTAACTAGCCTACAGTTCCCTCCAGGGAAATATATTTCACCATTAGTAAACCGCTGTGCCTAAATGGCAGGACAGTTCCAGATAAACTTGACAACTCTTTGGTGTAACGACAAATTAGTTGGGTGACTGAACTTCACATTCAGTCATTAATCAATCCCCTAAATGACTGGCTCATTAAGCCTACACACAGCCCTTGTGTCAGTGGTAAAAAATGAGGTATAAAGCCAAATGACTAAGCTTTAGGCCTCAACATATTCAGATCAAACAAGCACAGATCACATCAGTGATTTAAATGCTGATGACTAAATGTGGTAAAGCAAAAGAAAAAAAAAGTTTCTATTGATATCTAGAGCAAGATCGTTTTAATTTACTGCATTTGAGCTGGTTATGACTCAGTCGTTTAAGCACTGTTCAACCAGGGGAGTTAATAATAAGCCAATTTATAACAGTGGGCAGGAGACTTGCCAGATACCTCATAAGGACTAGTTATTAAGAAATAAAACATGCACCACTGCACACCAGCAGAGCAACAAAAATATTAAAATCCTGTTCATATGAAATGGAAGCGCTTCTGATTCAGTGGCTTCATTAATTTCTCATTGCAGAGGAAAGAGATTTAACCAGATGTTTGAACTATATTTAATTTCCTTACTATTATGATAGCCTGTGTCATTTGACCATGACGCTAGGCTTGATTTGAAGAAAAATTTAAACTTTACACACTTCTGTGATAACTGATAACGTGAATAGCATATAAAATGTTTTAACACCTTTATCTATGTTTTCCATTTGGCAGGAAGTGCTGTGTTATCTATTTGTTGTGATGGGGTGCTGCGGTACTCTCAGCACCCCTACTTTCGTCTAACTTGATATTATATCCTCCTTTCCTTACCGTAAAAAACACCTTGAGGGTATTGCAAGTAGCCTCAACAGCAGACAGGGCAAAACATGTTGAAAATATGGCTAAATGTTGGACTCTCCTGAATCCAGTTCATAGCCTAGACCACTGTCTAATCAAGTCTACCTGCAAAAAAAGGGCTGTAAATAAGTTAAAGGGTTAAGTGCTTATATGACGGTAAATGGCCTGTATTTGTATAGCATTTTACTTAGTCCCTAAGGACCCCAAAGTGCTTTACACTACATTCAGTCATCCACACACGCATTACTCACACTGGTGATGGCAAGCTACATTGTAGCCATAGCTGCCCTGGGGCGCACTGACAGAGATGAGGCTGCCAGACACTGGCGCCACCGGGCCCTCTGACCTTTCTGATGGAAAGTTTGTGCATCTTCCAAAATTTGAAAATTCATGGGGAGCATTACTTAGCAAACTTGTACATATTTGAAAACAATTTGTTGAAGTTGAAAAATCCTTGTGTGATTTGTCCTCAGGGGCCAGCATAGATACTCCTCCACCAAAAAAGGTTTTAAATGCAAAATAGTCCATACAGAGGCAGAAGTCGTCACCACCTTTCAAGAACTCCAACAAGTGCCAGGTGTTTTGGGACTAACATACTAAGTTGAAACACTCGTTAAAAGTCAAGAACGTTGCTTGTGGGTGTTTCTGCTTTTCATTTTTTTCTTCAAAAGGATCCCTTTCTAACGTGACATAGCTTTCAAAATGCAATAAAAACTAAAGTTACAAGAGTCACAACAAGCTCACAACTCCCATCAAATGCAAAGAGAAAAGATTTAGACAAAGGAAACAACAGTCACCCGGCGGGCTGTGACACTTTAACACAGGAAGTCACACCATTTCTTTTTGCTGCCGAGCAGGAAATGACACGGTCTGAGTCACAGCTAAGGTCAGAGAAAAAGACAGCAAGGAGCGTCCTGGTTATGTGGTCAGGAAGCAGAAACAGAGCACAAGGGAGTGTTTCTAATTCCCTTTTTCCCCCGACCCCAGTTTCAAATGAGAATCAATCACTGAGCCTTTAGAGTGCTGCTCATTAGGGAGGATTTGATGGGATCGCATCACTGTGAAATCACAATCGTGCCGCTGGACATAAGGCCAGATGTCCACTTCAATCCACATCAGTCCAGCAAAGCAGTCTGACGACAGAGATGAAAGAGATTAAAGATCTAAGACTAGAAACACAGACTCTTTTCTTTAATGTTGGACTAAAACATAAAAAAGTGTGAAGTACTTTTAAGTAAGAAATCCTATTTAAACAAAATGTTAACCACTCGGATACAAAAATCACCAAAGATATGTGGACAGGTTACCAGTACACCTTTTGTATCTCTTTTGTAATGATTTGAGGAATGCCTTCCATAAATGCGTCCACTAACATCAGTGTTTGAGTCTCACCAAAAGCAAACCCAAAGTAGGACCCCAAAATAAACACTGCTTACTGCATTGGGGAATGAGGATTACATTTTGAGCCCAAGTACATGAGTCAAAACTTTGACCACACGGCAGCACTATAGAGAGACTCTAAGAGTTACAGAGGTTATCAGAATTCATGGTAGCAATGAATTTCTGATCTAAACATTATTTTACCACCCATCTAGTAGATGTTTCAGGAAAAAAAAACAAGAATCTGTACTTTACATTTGTATTGTTTCAGTTTAAAACTCGGTTAAAAAGAACCACGGGAGACAAAGAGTACTGAAACAAAATTTAACTGTAAGGCTAAGCACAACATGCCAGCCTCAGAGTGGTGAAACATACAGAGTACCCATATCATTAGGATGCGTTCTCTGGACACCATGAACTTTTTCCAGTGGTTTTGAGTGACCAGTCAGAATTTTGATCTAGCTGTAGCAGTCAAAGAATTACAAAACTTGTGATACCTCTGGGTACAATGACTGTCTGATCCCATTCAGTAGAAGTTTTCTTTCAATAAAAAACAAAAATGATGGCCACAACAGGAAACCTAATGGAGAATGGTCAATCTTCCTGAAACCATGAATATCTGGACTCACCTGTGAGCCAAACCATTGAGGAATGGAACCAAAGCACGAAATTCAGTATAATTTATCATGACAACTATCATTACCAGCACTAAGGTTTTAATCCTCTGGAAACAATATCAAAACCAAATTTCATCACAGGCAGTCCAACAGTTGTTTTACCGTTACTTCATACATGCAAACATATTGGAGCACCACAGTCATTAGTGTGCTTCTTCTGCAAAACCATGAATGCTGGGGCGATCGTGGCTCAAGAGTTGGCAGTTCGTCTTGTAACCGGAAGGTTGCCGGTTCGAGCCCCGGCTTGGACAGTCACGGTCGTTGTGTCTTTGGGCAAGACACTTCGCCTACCGCCTACTGGTGTTGGCCAGAGGGGCCGATGGCGAGATATAGCAGCCTCGCTTCTGTCAGTCTGCCCCAGGGCAGCTGTGGCTACAACTGTAGTTTTCCTCCACCAGTGTGTGAATGTGAGAGTGAATGAATAGTGGAATTGTAAAGCGCTTTGGGTGCCTTTAAAAGCGCTGTATAAATGCAATCCATTATTATGTGTGTATGTATGTGTCAGTCGACCAAGTCAACAGTTCAAAAATGTGGTCCTACTATTTGATCACAGCAGGAATCTTTAATAAGAAACCGTGAACCCCTCTAAAAAACACGATCAATCCTCAGAGAACAATCAGTTATCAGGAACACATTTCAGCTAAATGCTGTTTTATCAACATATTAATGTAAATGAAATATTCCTATTACCAGAAAAACTTTCAGAAACCCCAATCTTTTAGTAGTTATGCCTGAGCAAAAAGCAAAAATCATCATTGTCGTACCTTTTGACGAATCTGTTAATTTAAATGTTTTAAAGACAAATATCTGGCTAAAATCTGTAGATTTCTATACAGGGAGTGCAGAATTATTAGGCAAATGAGTATTTTGTCCACATCATCCTCTTCATGCATGTTGTCTTACTCCAAGCTGTATAGGCTCGAAAGCCTACTACCAATTAAGCATATTAGGTGATGTGCATCTCTGTAATGAGAAGGGGTGTGGTCTAATGACATCAACACCCTATATCAGGTGTGCATAATTATTAGGCAACGTCCTTTCCTTTGGCAAAATGGGTCAAAAGAAGGACTTGACAGGCTCAGAAAAGTCAAAAATAGTGAGATATCTTGCAGAGGGATGCAGCAGTCTCAAAATTGCAAAGCTTCTGAAGCGTGATCATCGAACAATCAAGCGTTTCATTCAAAATAGTCAACAGGGTCGCAAGAAGCGTGTGGAAAAACCAAGGCGCAAAATAACTGCCCATGAACTGAGAAAAGTCAAGCGTGCAGCTGCCAAGATGCCACTTGCCACCAGTTTGGCCATATTTCAGAGCTGCAACATCACTGGAGTGCCCAAAAGCACAAGGTGTGCAATACTCAGAGACATGGCCAAGGTAAGAAAGGCTGAAAGACGACCACCACTGAACAAGACACACAAGCTGAAACGTCAAGACTGGGCCAAGAAATATCTCAAGACTGGTTTTTCTAAGGTTTTATGGACTGATGAAATGAGAGTGAGTCTTGATGGGCCAGATGGATGGGCCCGTGGCTGGATTGGTAAAGGGCAGAGAGCTCCAGTCCCACTCAGACGCCAGCAAGGTGGAGGTGGAGTACTGGTTTGGGCTGGTATCATCAAAGATGAGCTTGTGGGGCCTTTTCGGGTTGAGGATGGAGTCAAGCTCAACTCCCAGTCCTACTGCCAGTTTCTGGAAGACACCTTCTTCAAGCAGTGGTACAGGAAGAAGTCTGCATCCTTCAAGAAAAACATGATTTTCATGCAGGACAATGCTCCATCACACGCGTCCAAGTACTCCACAGCGTGGCTGGCAAGAAAGGGTATAAAAGAAGAAAAACTAATGACATGGCCACCTTGTTCACCTGATCTGAACCCCATTGAGAACCTGTGGTCCATCATCAAATGTGAGATTTACAAGGAGGGAAAACAGTACACCTCTCTGAACAGTGTCTGGGAGGCTGTGGTTGCTGCTGCACGCAATGTTGATGGTGAACAGATCAAAACACTGACAGAATCCATGGATGGCAGGCTTTTGAGTGTCCTTGCAAAGAAAGGTGGCTATATTGGTCGCTGATTTGTTTTTGTTTTGTTTTTGAATGTCAGAAATGTATATTTGTGAATGTGGAGATGTTATATTGGTTTCACTGGTAAAAATAAATAATTGAAATGGGTATATATTTGTTTTTTGTTAAGTTGCCTAATAATTATGCACAGTAATAGTCACCTGCACACACAGATATCCCCCTAAAATAGCTAAAACTAAAAACAAACTAAAATCTACTTCCAAAAACATTCAGCTTTGATATTGATGCGTTTTTGGGTTCATTGAGAACATGGTTGTTGTTCAATAATAAAATTATTCCTCAAAAATACAACTTGCCTAATAATTCTGCACTCCCTATAGATGATAAAAATGTTTTACAGTGTGCACTGACAAATGGTAAATCCTGTGCAAATCAGCAGTGACATGTAGGAAAATGTGATCACATCACTGTCATCCTGAGGAAGAAGGTGATCTCTTTGACCCTCAAGAATGGCAAAAATCAAAAAGTAGAATATTAAACATGACGTACGCTCTGTACTAAAAGTTAGTAAATTCTAATTCGCATTGATCTTTCCTGACCTACATAAGAAGTGCATCAGGGAAAGAGCTGAGCAGCACAAGGTCCTGTAAATTTAATCAGAAAGGAGACCCAGAAGACAGCATGCCAGGAGAACCATGAATTACATTTAAGCTGTAATAACAGGAGCAGGAAGTGCTGATGATGGGGAATCAAACCAAAAACAAAAGAAAAAACCCAAACTGTGAACAAACTTATGAACTAAACTGTGAGAAATTAATATGATTTTTTTATGTTACTGGTACACAACAACAAAACTGGAGAACATAACCTAAAAACATTCCACTGGGGAGCCTTTCCAAAGCTGCTCCCACACCTTCAGCATTTAAATTATTGAAACAAATCAGAGAATAAAGACAATGCATGAGATAAAATATTTAAAACACTGCTCAGACTTCATTCTCTGATGAGCTGATGAGCCACGATGAAGCCACCTAATCAAATCAACCAGCTGTCAGTCAAAATGCTAGGAATTATATGTCCTTATGATATAATATTCCAAATGCCACTGCTTAAAAAGTGACATAGGTGCACAGAAATAATAGAAACAATCACAAATGCCCTTTGCCTTAACACATAAAGAATAGACCTTAAAAAACAAGAACAAAAAACAGAATGTGATAATCGACTGTTTACCCACATCAGATTTAACAATTGTCCACTTTCTTCATTAGATTTGACTGTTAAGTCTTTTGAAACCCGCATCAAATGCAAATGCATATTTTTCCTTTGGAATATGGCTTGGAAATCCTTGGGAATTTAGCAATTGGCAGCTTTTTCAAGCGTTCATCTTTACACTTACTGAGCTGTGAGGTAATGCTCCCATTTCAAAGAGCTGCTAAGTGTTCATCAGAAGGCTCCAGGAATGGCAGTGTTAGATATTTGTTAGGAAACTGTGGTTGGAATCCAGTTGAAATCTCTGTGTTTTGCACTTTGATTTACTTGGGTTTTGCTCAGAAAATGTACTCAGAAATTTCTTTTCGTTTGTTAGGTTAAGGAAAATATGGTGGTCTCAATTAAATGTGATTCCAGGAGGTCAAATGTGAGGAAGGAGAGTCCTGACACAGACATTCACCTGATAAGCATCATCCAATCAATCAGCAATGCAATGTGGCACCTCATTTTTCACTCTTCACAACACACCACAAGTGCGTTGAGTTGATTAGCTAAAAACAACACAAATACTTTAGTTCCTCTGATGTCAGCTGAGAACAGAGATGTAGGTTGGAAAGTCCATAAAAGAGAAACACCCAAAAAAGTTAAAGATTAAAAGAAAAATATGCCAGGTCTGATAATCCTGCACATCTTTGGAGGGTGTAGATTATTGGCCAGAATCAGCAACCAATATCTGGTCCCAACCTGATTGGTATCAATAATGCAGACTTGCCGCCTCTGCTGTAATGGTGTGGGGGATGGTTTTGTGGGCCACTTTGTAATTGCAATCAGTAATCACTTTGAATGCCACAATCTAGCTGGGTCTTGCTCCTGCTGCTCAGATGTACATCCATATATGGCCTCAGATTTCTTGGCTTTTTCCAGCAAGAAAATAGACTATGGCACAAAGCCAAACTGAATATGGCTGTTCATTTAGTGTACTTCAGGGGCCTTCACCCAGTTAGCACCTGAATTCATCAGAGCATCTCTGTGGTGTGGCAGATTTGGAGACGGGCAGGATGAATGTGCTGCTAACTGCAGCAATGTTGTGACTGATCATGTAACATGGAGTAGAATTTTAGAGAAAGGCTTTCAATGGTTGATAGAAACTGAAGTTGGGCAAAGAAAGTCATGACTGTAATGTGATGTGTGTGTGCTAATCAAAAATTCCTGAAGTGAGTATAATTACTAAAACTGCTGAGTCATTTCTATGTTAAAAAGACCCTGAAACCTGAAAAAATGATTTAAAATAGGGGGAAATGGGCAACACAAAAATAAAAAGCCAAGTAGGGGAATTAAACCAACAAGATGAAGAAATATATTCCCAAACTGGTGAGAAGTGAAACAGCAGCTGGCAGCTTTTGCACAAAATCCCAACACTTCATTAAACTTTGATGTCTAACATTAAGAAGTGGAGTAATAGCGGCTGTAGCGGTAAAAGTCTCTCAGTAACATAATGTTTGGATGTGGAAAAGACTACGCAGCTAATGACCAATTACTGTTTCTTCTAATTTTGATTTGTAACTGAAATGTTTTCCTCACAAACTGAAAAGCAGCTTAGCTTGAATATAATTAACATTTCAGTCACCCACTCAGTATCAGTGATTCCAAATGCCACCATTGTCTAAATGCCAGAATAAAGCTGCAGGTGAAATTAAAGAAATTATCCGTGACATTTACATGTCAATGAATAAATAGCCTTCTTTCACAGATCTTACAGTTTTCCCTTTTGGTATTTGTAATGTTCACTGAATGTCAGCTTTTATTTTTATTTATTTTTTTTAACAGTCATTTGTTTGGAATGAATTAAGGAAAGGAAACTGTGCAATAAAACATGGGAGGTATGAATTATATATCAAGGACTAAAGGAGTCGCCGTAGTTATAGTTGGAATTTTATTGATTTTTTTATTAAGTTATTCATAATTTACTTTTCTGTTTGTAGTATTAGAGATTATGATATGCTGTTTAAACTATTAGACCAGTTGTTTGGTGGGTTAACAGAAAACAGACTGAATGGTTATGGTTAAAAATAGCTTCCTTGTGTCCAACGTTTTGCATTTATGAACATGTATTAAATGTTAGATTACAGAAGAAAAACTATAAGCATGATATATTTTAGCAAATGTTGTAAAACTTATCCTGTTTTTAATTATAGAGTTTTTGGCATGCAGTCTTCCAGAACAAAAGGAATTAGGAAGTGAAAAATTATACATTTGTATTTGAAGAGGTCATGATTAATTTTAATAAGACCTTATATATTTATTTTAATTTATTTTTTAATTGTAAAGGTTTTAATTCAAGTGAGGGTATTCAGTGTATCATTGCATACATTTTTTTTTCTTTATTTTTTTTTCCTAATTTTTGAAGATCTGATTTGGTCTCCACCATTCACGCTTCATCTGCTATCTTTCTTCACCCAAACTATGACTGCAACTTAAATCTGACAAAACCAAGTCATTTTAACCCAGCCCATGGCCCATATTGATTTACTTTTTTTAAAGAAAAAAAAACATAAAAATTGTCTTGGCTTAGCAAGATGATGACATCTGAGCATTTGTGAATGGTTTTGGTTTTGGTTTCTCAGAGAGAAGAAATATTTGCAGATGTGAAATCCAATTTTAATCTTCTTGTTATTTTTTTTAGTATTTTCCCACAAAAGACTGAACTAAAAAAAATACAACCTGCTGATGGCATTAGATGAAGTCAATATCACAGGCTGGGTCTCTGACCCAGCGCTCTCAGTTCATTTTGTATTTGTCTCATTTTAGATTTGTGATTAGTTTGTGTCATTCCTATTTAGCTTTAGTTAAGGAAAGGCAGTTATTATTTATTGTTTCCTTGGTTTCTATGTTTGAGTTCTTGTATCATTCATCACGTGTTAGGTCTGTTAAGCTCGTGTTGTCACGTCTAGTTTCAGTGTTTCCTGTTTTATTTTGAAGGAGTCGTGTGTTCTTTGTTCATTGTATTTAGTTTCACTTCCCCTGTCCTGTCATTAGGTTCATGTCAGTCAGCTGCTCCTCCATGTGTTCCCACTTCCCCTAATCACCTCCTGTGTATTTAAGTCCTGTGTTTTCAGTGTGTCATTGTCAATCGTCTGCTTTGTTTGCAAGCCAAGAAGTTGCGTCAAGTTTCCTCATGTCAAGTCCATGTTCCTGTTGTAGGTTTTTAGTTAATTTAGCTCACCCAGTTTAGTTTATTGTTAGCCTTGCATTTTGTTTACAGTTATTTTGCCAGCCTCAATAAACGGCTCGTTTTTTGTTATTTAAGTCATGTTTCACATTTTGTTTCCATCTGCATTTGGGTCCACCCTTCACTCTACACACAGTCAGCCCTGCTGATTGTGACAGTCAAAGCATCAGTGTTCTGTTGCTGTTCCTTTACAGACAGCTACACATTTACACAAAGGTAGTTTGCACAAGTGCCAAACATACAAACGCCCAAACAAATCCACTAGTAATTCTAGAGTAGCAAGGATGGTAAATCACAAGCTGCGAGGGAAACAAACCAACAATTTATCAAGTCATGAAAATCAATAGTGAAACTTTTAGTTGTGTATTTTTTCTTCCTGTTTTGTACCATAATTTGTTTGTTATTGGTGACAGCTTATATGACAGAAACAAAACAATGAATAATGTATAAATAAATGTGACTGACAATCCAAAAATGAGAGCTGAGCTACAAAAACACAAAACGGAAATGAAATAAGCAATATGTTGCTTAATACCCTGAGAAGTCACTGCCTGAACAACATCTTCAGTTCAGCCGTTGTCCCATCCTATTCAGGTATAAATCACTGCCTGATTGGATGGGCCGAATGAGAGCCTGTGGCTCGTACTTTTCAGTTTTTGGGACTGAGATTCCCTACTCGACACACAGTCTGAGGATTAGTGTCACACTGTTGATTACAGATGGAGAGACAAGCTGCTCTCTGGCACACACAAGCCTCTTCTATCTTTCTCACCCAAGCACGAAAACCCATTTCAGCAAAAATCAACTGTTGAAAATGAGCCTGACTGCTAAAAATATACCTTCCCTGTGTGGTTAGTGAGATTCAAGCAGCTGTTTATCATTAGCACCTCCTGCTTCTGTTATGTGAAGTTGAAGCCAAAACATTTTCAAGCCTATTTCTCCTGATTAATGCTAGTAGGAAAATGGTATCAGACTCCCACAGTGTTTTTCCAAAATATATGTCCAAGAACAACCCAAAAACTACAAAATTATACCCATCACGTATAACACATCAAGTGTTTCAAATGTTTCCTCTGAAAGAATTTACAATGAAAATACAAAGACTGCATATTGCACAAATGGGGTCTTGGTTTGATTTGATTTTGTCCAGGATTCTGGAGGATTTGGAGAGGGTAATGCACCAAAACCCTCTTTGTGATTGCTCCAGAAGAAAATAACTTTTGCCTTCAGACTAAAAGTTATGCACTGCTATTCCAACACATTTCAAATGGTGCAAAACACTAACATTTGTAGTTTGTATCACACTTTAAGTTTTGCTGAGCATTTTCTGACTAGTGACGTCTTCCATGAAAAATGTGGGTTACTGGGATCAAAGCAGTAACAGGGAGGTTTTAAGTGCAGCACTGCATAGCTGTTTGAAACAAATGCTTTTTTTTTTTTTTTTTTTTTTTGATCGACCTTTGTTATTATTTATTTTATTTTCAGTTGTTACAGATGGGACAGACATGACTGAGCGATAGGAAAGGGAGAAAGAAAGATGAAAGAAAAGAAAAACAGAAGGGAAGAGAGACGAAAAAAGAAATCTCTGAGATCACCTGTTGAGAGAAAAAGAAGAGAAAACAAGCAAAAAAAACAAAAAAAAAACAGAGCAACATACTAAACAAAACACCAACACACCATCTGTGTGTTGTTGCATATAATGTTGTTGTGTAGCAAGAGGGACCGACAGCACACAATGTGCTTGGAAATAGCACCAATAAAGGTGTAGTTTATGCCATGAACAGTGAACACCCGTGTGCACACCTGTGTGGATCAGCGCGACTTGTATTCAAAAGGTTTCCCCATGTAATGGTCTGCTAGAGGATGTAGAGAGCCATAGCCCTGTCCCCCAGGGCATGAAGCAGGCATGGAGGAGATCCAGGCTCCAGACATCCAGAGGCCCCAGAGTGCGAGAGCCCAAGGAGGACCACCGGAGGGGCATCCGTGCCACCCTCCTGGGAAGAGCTGAGGAGAGCCCCAGATGAGGGGTCACCCAGTAGCCACGGAGCAGAAGCCAGAGGGGGCTGCAGTGGCGTGCCCGCCGGCTCTGCCGGCAGCCAGCTGTGCCAGAGTGAACCGAGCCGCAGGCCCGAGGCCCCTTTGCCCCAGAAGAGGCCTCACCGAGGCACCAGGCCCCGCCAAGTAGTCATCATGAGTGAGCTGGTACATACCTGAGCGCCCAGCCCCGGACACCAAGAACCACCAACGCACCGACCCCTGAGGGCATCAGTTACCGGCAGGGAGTGTGGTGAGGGGAGATGGGCCTGGGAGTTCCCAGAGAGGTGGAGTGTAAGACCCGACCTGACATATAAACACAGACAAACAGGCACACACAGACACAAACATGCATTCCCACCCTCATGCACACATATACAAATACTCAGCACTCACCCAACGTAGGGATAGACATACATGGACACTGTGCACACAAACACACTCCCCAAACAAACTCCCCTGCACCCTGGTGACACACCCGCACCCCAAGGCCCTACTTGTGTGGGTGGGTGTGTTGGAGCGGGAAGAGGGAGGCAGCTGGGGATGGGGAGGAAAAGAAGGGAGGAGCAAGATGCCCCTCCCTGGGGCCAGCTCCCCCGCTGACCCCAGTAGGCACCCCCGTCCTTCGGCATCCGCCAAGGCAAGGGAGCCCAGGCCCATCCAGATCAGGGCCTACGGCAGCAGGACCGCCCAGCCATACAGGACCCGGGGCAGCCCACCCGACCCCACCACAGAGGAAACTGTACCCACCCTAACATTCAATCATCTCCCAGACTGCACAAGACAATAGAAGTTTATTATCTACCTCTCCTATGACTCTCCCCCACCTGCAGAGTGGCTGCAGAGTGGACTCCTGCAAATACATCTACCCACAGTTGGCAACATTCAACAACCACTCACCAACCAGTCTGGGAATATGCATGTATGTACCTAGTGACGGGTGGTCCCCAAGTTGACTCCAGGCCACGCCAGTGCAGTGTTGGAGACAGATGGACTGTTAAAGTTCAGCATTGATTTCCTCTGAAATTGATTAAGTCTAATTCAAACTGTAGCTGAATATGATAATCATGTATAATTTGAGGGAAAACACTTAATTTCATCAGGTGAAGCATCTGAACATATGTGAAGGCTTGTTACTGCCAAACACTCAGTACAGTGATGCACATTGATACTTGATGCTTTTTCTGCTCATGCTCTCTGGGACAAGGACAAAAATAGAGGTGCTGCATGTGACAGAGAATTAAAAAAAATGAGAGATGAATAAATCAGCGGAATGGTGATGTGCAGCTAAATGGAGACAGAGAGAGAGAAAGCATCAGAGAGAGCGTCAGACTGAGAGGATGAGTATCTATGTAAGAGTGGAGACCAGAAAATACAAAAGCATGTTTAACATTTGGGGGATTTTGTCAACACTGAGCAGAACTGACAGAACAACTCTTAGGTTTTTTTTGTTTGTTTTTTTTTTTTTTGGGGGGGGGGTTGGCTAAATGTAAGCAGCACAAATACTCAACCTTTTAAAGTGCAGCCATCTCCTCAGTCTGAATCAGTTATCTGTTCAGTATTTACTGTATATTGTTATCCAAACAGAGTGAGAGACCGAACCCTCTGGGACAAAGTTGTAGTTATGTACAGTATAGTATAACTTTCACAGCCTTTCTCGGAGACTCTTTGACACTTCAGATAAACAGCAGACAAAAATAATTGGAGTCAAACTGAAGGTCTGAGGAACAAAAAGTGCTGTCCCTATTATTTTCAGGCCATACAGGCAATAGTTAGGCACACCAGCACTTCGGGACACTGCCCTGTTTCCAGTCTGGCTGCCTCTGCTTCTTGTTCAACTCCTGTTCCTTATTTGCTATCCTGCTGCTCATGGGTGGGGAACAATAGATGAGGATGGGCTAATTGGTGAGGTTAAAGATTATCCTGACTCCAGCTACACGTCCCAAAACGCATATTTACCAATGAAAGACCAAAGGAAAGCAAGTTTAAAATGTGGGTATAATTCAACCATTTGGATCATATTGAGGCTTAAACTTAGTGGTGTGGTCACGTTATTATACAAATATGGTCACTTCTGGCTCCAAGAAAGCAGCATAGCAACATATGGGGTTATCTGATTGTTGGGATTTTAATTTAATGTGTCAGTCCCATATTTTTTTCCTGATTTATGAATTTTGAGGAATTCAAGACAATACCAGTCTCAATTTAATTGTATTGATTTATTTATTTATAAAAAAGAATTTTATGTATTTTATTAATACTAGTTCTAACAGGTGCCTCTGTGTTGTTATTCTGCTGTCACCTACACAGGTGTATAGGACAAATGCATTCTACTTATTCTACTTCTACTTCTGGTTTTAATTTTAATTTATTTATCTGGAGAGGGTTCAGAACTGCGACATATCAGATGTAGCAGTCAGGTCTGCATACACCCACACAAACCTCTTATCAGGTAAGAGGTTTTGAAACAGGAGATGCATGTGGGAAGAGGAGAAGCAGACTAAGTCAGGGAGAAAGAAATGAAGGAAAAGAATGAGACAAACATTAACAGAAGATGACAAGAAAGAGAGGAGGAATGATGGGAGGGAATCAAAGAACAAAGAGACAAACAAAGAAGGTAAAGACAAAACACAAGAGAGGAGTATGAGAAACAAAACAAAAAAAGGACTGAAGTGTGAATAATACAAAGTGACTGGAGATGGCGTGTATGAGCAGATTTGAAGCTACACTGCTGGATTTGTGCAGCTGCTCACATGCTCCTCACCTGCAGGCCACCTGTCTGACAGTCTAGGATTTATCAAAGCAATAAAGCAGAGATGGACTGAAGTGAAATTAAACGACGGAAGGAGGGAGGGGAGGGAAAAGTCTAGCTGCAGGATGTAAATGTCAACTCTATCCACCGGGAAAAATCTTTCGAACTCAGCTGAGACAGGAGATAAAAAGGAAAAGACGTCTATTTACTTTTACACTTAAAAACCATTTTGGTGCTTTGTGTATTTTTCTGCTAAATTAAAGTGTTTAAGATTTATGATTTTATAACATCTGCGCAGCTGCTGTTTACACAGAAAAGTCCATTTCTGCTGGGGAGTTCATAATCCTCCTCTGTACCCAGTGGGACCTTATCTGTTGGTCTAATGGCGGGTCTGATTCACAACCCTCAAACAGTACTGTGGGGGTGATTTTTCCTATTGAAGGTATGAGGAATTATTACATTATGTAAAATGCATTTTAAAAACTTAGTTTAATTCAAGAAGTTTATTGAGGTATAAAGTGGATATAAATACAGATCTTTCAATTTTAGAAACAATGACAACTTAGGAAGTGGACACAAACTCAAATAATGGTTCATCTATTAACATGATCCAGGTCACCATCAATCACCCTATGTTAGGGTTTTAGTTAGGTTAACATCCACCTCTTTCAATAGACTCTTCTCCTATTTAGTGAAAATGAAAATGCAAAACAAAGTTGATGCATAGACCAGAATGGTGACATCTCCGACCCATATTAGATTTATTCATGGTGTTCCTCAAGGCTCTACCTTTGGTCCCCTGTCTTTCTCTATATATTGCCTTCTATGATAATTCCTTCTGGATTCTCAGTTAAAACATGCACATTTTGCTGGCATTTGGTCAAAGTAAGTCCTCCAAAGTTCTAGATAGCTTAAAATATCATTTTATATATCATTTCTCATCTAATTTTCTTTGTCTTGTTTTCCATCTTTCTGCTTGTTTGATATCTCTTTTTTTTTCTTGTCTTTATGGCCATATGGGATTTCAAATTATGTTTAGGTGGTTTCATGTCTGATTTTGGTGATTTGTGCTTCCTTAACATCTAATTCTTTCTCATTTTCTTATTATTTCATCGAAATTATGTCCTTCTGTACCTGTTATTCATAATTTGTTAAGTTTGTCTGATTTTGTTGTCATTTTGCCCATTTATATAAATTTTCTCTAATTCTCCAATTTTGCCATATTGTATGTTTTTACGCATTTTGCTAAGTTTACAGCAATATTTTGTGATTTTTTTTTATTTATTTATTTTTGGTTATTTTGCATAATATTCAGAGTAACATTGTTTTATGTCATTTTGGCTATTTTGTATGCCTGAGTTTTGTAATTTGTAAAATGTGGGGGTTTGTATCTTACTTTTCTAATTTGTGTTATATTTGACTAATATCATGCATTATTGCACACATTTTATGATTGATATTGGTTAGTATTTTCAGTCTTCTTTTCACCATTTTGGTTATTTTAGCGTTAACCTTTCAATTCATTTCAGTTTTATTTGTAAAGCACTAAATCACAACAACAGCTGCCTGAAGGCCCTTTTTATATTGTAAGGTAGACCCTACTATAGCAGCCATTTGAGGGTTTTCTTTCTTATTTAAGGAAGTTGTGTTTTATTTTGCATGTTTTGTGTTTAATGCTGATTCTTTTGTTTGTCAGTGTGATTGTTTCATGGTCATTTTGCTCTTTTTAGGTCTCAGTTTGGTCATTTTGGATCTGGGAGGGCATTGTCTTGTTTTGGTAGTATGTGTCTTATTTCTGTGTGCCATTCTGGTCATTTTAGATCTTTTGTCATTTTGCATCCATTTGTGGGCATTGTGCATTCTTTTTGGTCATTTAAAATCTAATTCTGACAATTTTTATTCATTGTTTGCAGTCTTTATAGTTACTTTGTCCCTTTCTGGTCATTTTGCATTTTCGTTGTATTTTCTACATGCCGAAATCATGGCCTGCCCCATGGCCTGTTAAATAACACATTCAAATTTGGGGTGTTTTCTCTCATTTCTATTATACTTTTATTTTGTATTTGTTTTCCTTCTGTGTATTCTTTAAAAACCACTTCGTAAGATAGTTTTGGTGTGTGTGTGTGTGTGTGTGTGTGTGTGTGTGTGTGTGTGTGTGTGTGTGTGTGTAAAAAAAAAAAAAAAAAAAAAAAAAAGCTACAAAAGTTTGTTATTATGATTCGTATAATATAATTTGCATTTGACCTTTTGCTTGTATTGCTAAGGTAGGAGCTAAGCAGTAAACAAGAACTACACAGATGCAATAAAAATGCACAAAATCCAATTTACATAAAAAGACAGTCAGGAAAAAGAAAACATGCAAGGACAGACTGAAAGAAATGGGTCAGCTGAAGTCATAAACCTTATGGCATCAGTGAGTGATTTTAAAGGTAGTAAAAATGAGATGTAAAGTTCAAAGCCATGTTTACAACATGTTTTCAAGCCATAAAGATATAAGCACACAAAAACAAACACACATAAACCGAATCAATATATGTGGACTTCTTAAAAGAGTGAAGTCGGTGGTTGCACGACTAATGGAACACTAACAGCCCCTGCAAGTGTGGGTGGTAATCGTCTGTTGATAAGGAGATAAACACGTGGTTTTATGGTTGAATGCTGAAACAAACTCAGCTGTAAGCTCAGTAATAATGTCAGGTTTAATTAACTCATCTGAGAAAGATGAAGACGGGCACACGGTAGAGGATTAACATCAATCAGAAACGGGACAAGTTAAGGGTGGCCACTGCAGGCAAACAAGCTGGTGGTTCGGAGAAGTTGTTCAGCTACACAAACATTTTTACAACTCTGAACAATGAATGAAGCAATCTGGTGTGATAAAAACAATTTAATCAACTCCAACTTCCAACATCGAGTTGGAAATTCTCCAATGTAAATGGCTTGCTGCTCTTTTTATTCTTTTTAGATATCATTCACATACTTTGAGTTATGTGTTGCATACAGAATGGGGAAAAAAAAACAGGAAGTGATGAGGAAGAAAGAATATTAGAGAAATGAACAAATGAAGCCATGTGCAACCATGCTCTTCGATTATCTGATTGCTGACATGTACAGTTTTAAATGAGACCTCTTAATTAACCCGCCTAGCTCATTTTGTTTTCTCTGCTCATTCAGACTAACAAGATGCTCCGACGGGCACGAGCACATCATCAGCAAATAATGTCTGAGAGCACAAATCATATTGAACGTTCTGTAATAATGCAAATGAGATGCAAATGATCAGAGCTGCACATCAAGCATCATATTTAAGACACGGAATGATGAAAAACTCATCCCACAACAGATTTACGTGCACAGATATGATAAGATTCATGGTTAACACTTTGCAAAAGGCAAAATTAGAAAAGAGGCTTAAATTCATGTCACAGCTATCTTTCAGATTAAAAAGATAGATTTGATTCAACCCAAAAGTTCATGTTACAGCAGCAAATTCAACAATTGCTAACCGTTTAAAAACAAATGGATCACTTAGACACTCACCAGACACTTTATTAGGTACACCTGGTGTATATATGGTCACATTGCATGGCATTAACACTGTACATGCATCCATGTAGATGTGGTCAACATCATGCTGCATTTTAAAACTAAGAATCAGAATGGGGAGAAAGGTGATTTAACTGACTTTGAACACAGCATGGTTGTTGATGCCAGACAGGGTGATCTAAGTATTTACTGGGATCTTCCCACACAGCCATCTCTTGGGTTTACTGAGAATGTTCCAAATAAAGAGAAAACATCCAGTGAAAATGCCTGGTTGATCCTAGAGGACACAGGAGAACGGCCAGACTGATTCATGCTTATAGAAAGGCAACAGTAACTCGAATAACAACTCAACCAAGGAATACAGAAGAGCATCTCTGAAGGCATGACACGTCAAACCTTAAAGCAGATGGGCTAAAGTAAAACCAGCAGAAGATCACACCAGGTGCAAGGAAAAACAGAAAACCAAAACTACAATTCACACTGACTCACCAAAACTGCACAACAGATGCTTAGATAAAGGTTGGCCGGTCTGATGAGTCTCAATCTCTGCTGCTACATTTGGATGGTAGCGTCAGAACGTGGCATGAACGCACAGATTCATCCTGCTTGGATGGAGCACTTTAAAATTTACAGCCCTCGGTGTACCTGAGTGTTGTTGCTGACTACGTGCATCCCTTTGTGACCAATCTGTATTCATCTTCTGATGGCTGCTTCCAGCAGAATAACACACCATGTCACAAAACTTGGATCATCACAAACTTGTTTGTTGAATATGAAAAAGAGTTCACTGTATCCCAATGGCCTCAGTAGTCAGCAGGTCTCAATCCAGTAGAGCACCTCTGGGATGTGGTGGAACAGCAGATTCTCATCATGGATATGCAGCTGACAAATTTGCTGCAGATTTGTTTGTGTAGATAAGGACAAAAATCTCAAAGAAATGTTTCCAGCACGTTGTTGAATCGATGCCATGAAGAATTAAAGCAGTTCTAAAGGTCAATGGGTGTCTTGACCTGGTACTAAATCACAACATCATGACTTTTCCTCTTCAAAGTCCAAAGCTAGAGGCTGGAGGGGTTGGTGGTGGAGCAAATTATTATACCACTCACACTAGGAACCACAGCTTGAGACTTACTGGTCTCTGTTACAGTTTTCCATCAATCAACTTTTTGGATGTTTGACCTTGATTTGTAAGACAGAAGTCACTTCCATCTCTGGTAGACAAGAGAGAAAATATATTTCAGGAGATGATGGCGGGTTACAACCTTCAGGATAGGAGGCTGACCATCAGAATGATTGAAAGGTGATACAGCGAGATGGAGGGCGGGGCTAAAACAGAACATTTGCTGCCTCAGGGGGAAAAGCTGCAAAGCTGCGTGTTGAAGCTCAGCTGCCAGCAGCCATTAGATCACCCTCCGTGTGTGTGTGTGTGTGTGTGTGTGTGTGGCTGTTGATAATCTCTCACACGGCTTCCTGTAACTTTAATTGCCCAACATCTGTAGCCATGGTGTGCTCATTAGACAGGAGAAACAGTGAAAGAATGGGGGAAAACACACTGAGGGAATCACACCTCGACATCCTCAGTCCTGGTGTGTGTTATGTGTGTGCCCTGAAATCAGACAACACACACGAGCAGCGGGGTGATTGGCGGTGAGGCCTGAGTGCGCGAGTGTGGGACTTTTTGTGATTATGTAACCATGTGAACAGACACACTGAGAGAAGCGCTGGTTGTACATGCCGGGATCATTCCCATTTTCTGTTGGTCACATTTGTGAGTGCACTGTGGTGGCACATTGTGGGTTCCTATTAGATGCCAGCGCCATGGTAATACTGATAAAGGAGAGTCAATTAGGACCAATATTTGGTTGAATGGTATGGATGCAGTCCCCTGCAGAAAAGATAGATACCACAATATTATGCCCTTTAATTCAGGTTAAGCATTGTGGTGGCACATATGCAGCTCAAATGATGGTGCTGACACCATGGAAACTGTGTCGAAGGTGAATTAGCTACTGCTTTTTTTATTATTATTATTATTATTGTTATTATTAAGTATAACAACAATGACAAAAAAAGTTGGGATGTTGTGCAAAATGCAAATAAAAATAGAATGCAGTAACTGAAAATATAAACACCTTTTTTATTCACAACAGCAAATAGAAAACATATCAGATATTAAATACATGAGAAAACTATTATTAGTTTGAGTTTGATGGAATGAATGCATCTCAAATGTTGTGAGGAAACAAAACAAAACAAAAAGCTAGAAAAATAACTGGTGCTAAAAAGAAACAGCTGGACTGGGTACAAAAAGGGGATCTTACAGAGGCAGTTTCTCAGAAGTAAAGACAGGCAGTGGTTCACAACAAAAAAAGTGAGGCATATTCAAAATAATGTTCCTCGGGGTCAAATTCTAAAGACTTTTAATATCATCTCCTGCACATAATAAAATCAAGAAAGAGAAATATCTCTGCACAAGGGACAAGGACAAAAATCAGTACTGGATGCTCATCTGGTGGTCTTCAGGCACTCAGGTGGCTCTACATTAAAAACAGGAATGACTCTGATATGGAATTTACAGCGCTGACTCAGGAATATGCCATTCACGAGTGCAAGTCAAAGCTCTATCGTGCAAAAAAGACACAACCTGAATGGCCATGATCCAGAAACACTGCTGTCGCCTCTAAACCAGAGCTCATTTAAAGTGGAATGAAGTAAAATGGAAACCACAGATGCTGTGTCCCTGGAGTAAAGAGGCGAGGGACCACCCAGGCTTTTTATCAGTGTTCAGTTCAAAGACCTGCATCACTGATGGTATGGAAGTGCTTCAATGTCTTATATGGAATCAGAAGCTTGCTCGTCAATGCTTAAATGTATATGCAGGTTTTAGAACAATATATTCTCCCATTCAAAAGACATCTCAACATTCATCTCCCTTGAAAACAAGAACACCGAAGCTAAATAACCTGAACAAGAGATCTGAAAGCCCAACAACTGTATTTCACAGAAAGCGATTTAGACCCTGCAAGCAAAAGCAGACAAAACTTCAACTCAGAGCTGCAGTTTGACAGATTTAAAGCGCTATATTATTCATGCGTGAATCAATTTCTATTCAGTATTCATGTTTTGATTTTTCTGATATGTCCATTAGCACTCTTTCAAACCACATATCAGTCTCAGTTTATAACGGTCAATCCAAGCAGACGCTGTTACTTCTTGACAAGACTCAATGAGATTAAATGAGCCTGAGAAAGCGCAAGCAGCTGGAGGAAACTAGCAGTATGAGTGATGCCACTGTCAGAACAAGCTCGGTGAGTGACAGTGACTGATCGATTGACCGGTCAGACTGACACATCAAAGTCTGATTCACTGTAATCAATCAAAAGTGGCATATCCAACAGAGGAGGAGATTAAAGAGCCTGGAACATCGAGTGACTGTAAACCAGCTCTGTCAGTCACAATCTGCTACTGCAGTCAAGATGGAGTGAGTGTATGTGAAGTAAGTCTTCCTCTCCTTGTTAATATACCTGCACAGTTTAAAAAAAAAAAAAAAAAAAAAAAAAATTCAAAACAAATTCTGAATACACCCGTTATGACTCTGTGTTGGACTCAAAGCTCAAAGTTCACTGTAAAGCTGCCAAACATAAAGTTCAGTGCACATGAAAATATCCATGAAAGTGTAGAACTGCAACTATAGACCATATATGTATGAAGAACATGGGTCTAAAAGTTGAAGCTGATACAGATGTTCTTTAAACCTGCATTCTCTCAAATGACCAGCAGGGGGCGACTCTGGTTGCAAAAGGAACACATTTTCTTGTCAGTTCATAAAACACTAAAACACTTGCATCATTTAATCTATTAATTTGTGATTCTGGACATTTTCTCAAAAGCTACTTGGTTAGGTTTAGCCACTGAAAACTAGTCTTTAAGACTGGATAGAAACTCCTTTCCACTGGACCTAAGGACTGTGAATACTATTGATACTTTTAAAAACTAACTCAAGACCCACTTGTACAGACTTCCCTGTATTCGGTTTTATATCTTTATACTGTTTCAATTGATGCATCTTATTCTGTATTGCAAAGCTTTTGTGAATTTTCTTCTTGAAAAGACCCTTAAGGTAGTGAAAGCTACTGATTTATGTCCATTGCTCAGTCGAGAGTAAAAACTAGACTAAACCTGTACTAATATAATTTTGATTTTGGGTTAGGGTTTTTTTTTTTTGCAAATTTGTGGAGACCAAATAGTCCCCCAGATGTTGAAGGTGTTGCACGTTCAACTTCACAAGGTCATTGCATAGGTCTTCTTGTGGGCGGCAGTTTGTCTCCAAACCCAACTCGGACTGGCTGCTATCACTGTTATGCAGTCTAACTTAGACGTCTAACTTAATTGCTGTATTATCACAAACAGATAATCATGTAGGAGTGGCATGGTAATGTGGTGGTTAGCGCCATCCCCTCACAGGAAGAAAGTCCTCAGTTTGAATCTACTGTTCGGCTAGCACCCTTCTAGGTGGACTTTGCTAATTTCCCCCCCATGTCTATCTGTGTTCTCTCAGGTACACCGGACTCCTCCCACATCCTAAAAGCATGTATGATAGGTTAATTGGTGATTTTAAATTGACTAGGAATAGCTATAACTCTTTCTGCAATAAATAGGCTACTTGTCCAGGGGTTTACCCTGCATCTCACCCTGCAGGAGCTGAGATAGACTCCAGCTCTGTAACCCTGAAAAGCAAGAGAAAAAAATGGATAGAGATTGAATGTAATTGGCAACTTGACCTCATTCAATTGCAAAATTATTATCCTATTGCTGTTTTATTGCCAACTTGATGCAGCAAAGTTGCTCTGAAACAGCAACTCATATAGATCAATTATAGACCAGATCTCCATCATCAAAGCCATTCTAAATGCATCTAGATTGCAAGTTCATTACATATATTCACCATAACCTTTGCTGTTCCAGCCACTGTTTTCCCTAACGTGACTGTAGCACTATGCACAAAAAGCTACTTGGTTAAGTTTGGGAAATGATACCTTCCTGTTTGGCACGAGACTGGGTTGAGAAAGTACACTCATCTAAAGAACTCTATGAACAGAACAGAAGAGCTGCGTCTCTGCTGGCAATGCTTCCAAACAATGGGCTCAAAGCACTAATGCCTCAATTCAAACTGTCATACTGTTGCCTTCCTAGTATCAGAAAACAGGACAAAACTGACCAAACACAAAGTAAAATTGACTCAGCAGTCATTCCAAACATTAATACGCACCTGAATATACTTGACACCCAGGCGTTCTTACAGTAAACATTAACCAGATATATTGGAGTCAACAAGCACCTGTAGCATGAATACTGTAAAGCTAAACGGGAGCTCCTCCAGGAGCAGGAAGGTGCTCGTGAACTCACCTGTGCAGCACAAACTCTCCCTGATCACTCAGCTTCCATTCCACTGAGAGCTTTCAGAGAGCTGTTGCTGCTCTACAGACTCACAAATGGCAAACAGGAAGGAGCTGCACATGATTCAGGATCCAATGTGCATCTCTGGACCAGGCGGCAGCGTAGGCGTGTTTGATTAAGGCCGCTGGACACACATGCCGAGCGGAGCACCAATTTGGTCATCGATAGCTAATAATTAATTTCCCACAGCTGATATTGTGAGCTGGTCTCAGGTTTTATGTCAATGGGACTAAATGTTGTCACATAGGACTTCAAAGGTCCATTAAGTAATTTGCTGACTTCTGAATCAGATGGTACACAGAAATGAAAAGCTTGTTTTCCTCAAGCTGGATTTACTATCCGTTCATCTAATGAACAACATCTATGTTAGAACTTCAACATCCAGGAACAGTGTGTACCATTTAAAAGGTGGCCACATTAAAATGTGGTCAGACGGATGAATTATTGGAAGCAGGTCACCAGTAGGGATGGGTATCGTTTAGGTTTTATCCGATACCAGTACCAAACCGGTACTTTTGAAACGGTGCCGGTGCTTAAACAGTTCTCGAACCAGTGCTTAAAGAATGAAGAACGAAACTTCAAAACTCCAAAAACCTCTTATGTTTAGCTGTTTTTTGTAAAAAGATAACAATGTTAGCCTTTTCTGCAGCTACAGGGCATATATGGTAATATATGCATAATGTAATAACGTGGCCCCTAGCCCTGCTACACTGGCAGGGCTAGGGGCCAGGACTCTCGTCTTCGGGTTCTTGGGGGATGTTGCTAACTCCGGATCCGATAACAGGCACCACACCCGCAGTAGATGTGCTCGATGTGAGGTCTCGCAGCAAGCTATCAAATACGGTGCATTTCTCAGCTTTTAAAAAATGCTATACATCGCCAGGTGTTTCATCAGATTCGAGGAGTTACCTCCTTTGCACAGTATCAGCTTAAAGCACTTGTTGCAGGCTGCTGAGTTTACATCTTTTGCTATGAAGTAAAGCCAGACTTTTGACCACTTCGCCTTGGGCATTTTTAATCTGTAGCTCTGCTCTAAAAGAATGTACGTACCTGGGCCCGCCTACTATGCTTGCAAAGGTAAAATGATTGGCTAGAATCCAAAGTGTATGACATCTCAGGAAAAAAAAAGCACCAAAATAAAACACCGAAATGTGCGCTGATTTTCGATCTGGTTACTACCATTTATGTCAGAACCGGTGCGGTACCCATCCCAAGTCACCAGCTGTCAGCTCAGAGAGGAAACCTCACTAAGCCTCTGATTCTTTTTAAGATCTCCGACAGAAACAACCAACATTAGGACTTTTCTTAAACCTGCACCTTTCTGTCGTCTCAGAAGCCACACTGACACTCAGACGCACACATTAAAGTGAGTGTTTGTGGGCGAATGGTTGGAGGAGAAGTGTGCAGGACAGATTTCTGCTGGAAATGATGGTATAATATTTAAACAGCTGCGCTCCTTATCGCAGGGAGGATAAGACAAGCAGTGAACATGTGCAATCACGGCACTGTTGTTTCTCTCTCATTTAACAGCATATCAGCGCTGCGTGCGAAACCAACATTTGCTTTTAAAGGACACATTTTCAACGTGGAGACCATTGAAACCAAAATAACACTAAAACTAAAGCTTGAACTAGAACTTTTAGAGCCAAAACTTTCTGAACACAGTACCAACTTCTGGTGTGTACATTCACAGTCACAATATAAAGAAGACATACTCTTGGGTGCCTTCTTTATAATCACCAGAGTCTAAGTGAGACCAGTGAAGCACACACAATACTGCATACATAACAACTCCAAAATAATTTTAAATGAAATTAATATATATTTTGATTGTGTGTGTGCGCGTGTGTGTATAGTGTGTGTGTTTAATGAAGTGAAAAAGTACATAAAATGTAAATTTATAAAAAATAAATTTATAAAAATCAAAAAGGAAAATATTAGAAAAAATAAAAATTTAATTCATGAAATAGGATGAACTAAAATATTAAAAATAAGTATTAAATTACTTGTAATTGTTTTTTACGTGAAAATCAAATAAATTAAATAACAATGTGAAATTGGATTAACGGAAATGAACCGTGAAAAGAAAATAAGGCCTTCCTATTAATAAAAAATAAAAGTGCGAAAAATAAATTAGCCCCACATCTGAAGGCTCGCTCTTTTTTCTCGCGCGCATTTTGTATTCATTGTAAATCAGCGTGCGCGTGCGTCCATAAGTGCACGTGTGCTCGCTTACAGTACAAGCATGCTTCCTGTACTGACACAGCAGGTGCATGTGTGAGCGCGTGGTGCGCGTGCGTTCCTGACACACTGACCTGCTCCGAGTCTCTCCTATCAGGCGCTCAGCGCTTAGCTCGGGTCCCGGCACCGCTCTCGTATCTCGGCTCTCTCCTCTCTCTTTCCCTGGCAGCCCGAGCGGAAAACCCCGGGAAGAGTCACGCGGCTCCCGGCTGCCATCAACATAAATAAATAAAACAAAAACTTGAAATCTAATTTAAAAGGGGGAAAAAAAATTAACAAGAAGAAAGGGGCGGGTGTCTGACGTTGGTTGAGAGTTTAAATCCCCATCCTCTGGATCCTCGTGTGTAAGTCCCGCTTACAAGTCTCTCTCCTCTGCCCGCTTCTTTCTCTCTCCAATGTCTTTTTGAATTTACCCAACCTGGAGCGGGAAGCTAGGTCTCGGTTGTCCTTTGCCCTATTTTAGGAAACAATCGCTCGGCTGCTGTCTGAGGCAGCGCTGACATCCGCGCCTCTGTCACTTTGGATCAGCGGAACCCGCCGGTAAGTTCGGCCCCCAAACGAGCCTCCAAGGAGCCGAGGACACTTTTAAAGACGGAGTCACCTCCTGCACGGAGAGCCAAATGTAAACGTACACACTCTACATCGGTGTTTAAAACATGCACATATGTTCTTCTCCTGCTCTCTCTTCTGCTGGACTGTGCGCTCTGGACACGGACTGAAAAGCTTTACGCACGGCGCGTAAAAAGGAGTGGAGGGTCATGGGAGGAGGGCTTCTCGTTTTTAAGAGGGGGGGGGCGAGAGAAGAACGTGCAGAGGGAGGATAGACAAGATGGTGAAGACTGGGAGAGGGGGGGAAGAGACAACGGGGCGTGTGTGGGGGGGGGCTATGGAGGTGCTGGAAGCTATGTGAGGGAGGAGTTAATTTTCATTTCAATTTTCATCCATCCATTGAATTTCTGCGGCTTAGATGCTTAGATCTCCCTTTCCTCACCCTCCACTTCCAGTTCTTCAAACGTGGGCACAGAAAAAGGTGATCCCAGATCATAGCTGCTCCACTGTGGCCTGGGCTCAAGGGTTTTCTCACTGCGGCATATGCCAAAAACGTATCCAGGTGGCATTCTGAACTGCCTTATCTTCTTTTACTAATAAGGAGCTGTGGTCACTCTGAGGCTCTTATGACTGAGAATAACTGAGCTCCTTACTGTAACTGCAAAGGCTGAGCCCCCTTCAGGGCAAGCACATGTCTGCCACTTGTATCATCACAACTGTGATGACAGGTGAATGTAGGAATGTAGATCAACTTCACCTGCATTACTATAAAGAAAAGTAAGAGTAATGTGTAATACAATTAGCGTTTTTTGAGTGATATCTCCACCACATAACTGTTGACCTCACACACCAGCTCACGCTCCCTGCCCACTAGAGAGATAACATTTCAGTTTCAGTTCCACAATCAGACCACAAAGGGTTCAGACTGCTGCCAGATTTAAGAAGAAATACTTTACAAATTCTATTTTGCCAATTTTTTATAGCAATTTTAAATCATTTAAACTAAATAATGGAATTCTGTATTTTTTTTTTAGTTATTCGCATTTTAGTTAATCATTTAAAAGGGTTAGGTTAATAGACTTCTTCATTAATTCATTTTCTTATCTTTATTTTTCATATTCTTTTATTTTACTTTATAATTTGTTGTAATGATCTTATTTTTTATTTTCGATTTAATTGTGTTTCTCTGATGAGGACAGAGGGGTGAGAGAGGCAGAAACAAAAGAAGACCAAAGGAACGGGATTAAGAATGATGAGAGGAGGGAATGAGATTTAAAGGGAATTTAAAGGATAAGGAAGACAAAGGCAAGAGGGGTAGACGGAGGAGATAGGGGAAAGAAAAAAGGAGGGACACCAGGGAAGGAAAATTAGAGAATGAGAAGAGGAAGAGGAGGAGAAATGTGTTTTGATAAAGGCTGCAGAGGAGGAAAAGTGGGTAGAAGACAAGGAGGAGGAGGGAGGAGAGTACAGAAACAGGAGCCAGAACCAATTTCAGATTTTAACCCATCAGCATTCAGGCTGCTCTTCACTCCTCATTTATTATATCGGTGAGTGACGAACGTGTTGAAAGATGAAAACTATATGTGTGAGTGTGTGTTTGTGGCGTCACGGTGGGAAGGTTTCTATCTTTTTGAGGCCAGATTCCTGCTTTTACCCTTAAATGTATGGTTTGATTTTTTTAGCTTAGACTCGACCAGTCCCTGAGAACATGCAAAGTCCACACAAGAAGACCACAGGTGATGAAGAGACTCAAACCAGGGACCTTTTTGTGAGTTGTGAGGTGATAGCTCTAACATTAACACAGCTGAGCTGCTCAAACTCATAGCTGCCACTAACAAATTGTGGGTTGTGTTTAATATAATACAAAACAATGAGGAACCTTGTTTCCTGCAAAAAAAAAAAAAAAAAAAAATATATATATATATATATAGAGATCGCTCTCGCTCTCTCTCGCTCTCTCTCGCTCTCTCTCTCTCATTTCAATGACAGATATGTTCACATTTAACATGCCAAAGTTTAAGATTAAGAGGTCAGTATTTGTACAAGTAATCCCTGTGAGTCAAAGGCTGCAAGGTTGTTGAATATGTAATTAATCCACTTTTATCATCAAAATGCACTGAAATTCCTGCTGTCGGGATCCCAGCACTGCCGGTAAATTACAGTATGTGAAAAGAGAAAGTATTTCTACTTTTAGGTTGTCTGGATCATAAAGAAGTTAACAATATTATTGTTTCTTTAACCTTGCTTCCAAAATTACAGTAACTTAAGGATGAATTTAAAAATGTTATGACAGAAAGCTAGTTAAGATGAAAAGAGAGAGATCGCTTCCACTTTGGTAGATTTTAATGATGTCTGATTTTAGATTTTGCTTGGCAAACACTGCTTGCCTTACTTGCCCTGACAGGATGCCGCTGCTAAAAGGGTGAGGAGCTTGTTTCAGTTGATAACTGGGAATCATACAAAACTATTCTAGCAGAGTCCAAGAATACGAATATGGAGCTGCATATTTGCACACACAACACACAAACCTTGATGTCCTTATTAATCCTTGTACCTGTGTGTACTTCAGCAGTAGAATCATATTACAGTGCAACCCGGTTAATTCAGCTCACTGAAACAAATGATTTTTCAGCCTGACTGGTTCCTCTGAGTGGTAAAATAACTGCTGACCATCCAGTGAGGTAATACATCTTAATTAATCCCACAGAAAACAATGGATGAAGCCATCTCGCTGACAAAGTCGTTTTACAAACAGACAGACTGAATCGACCTCATGAACAAGCTGTCAGTCATGTTTAATAATCGTGCTGGAAATGTTTTTCTCCACATGTTATTCTAAAGGACTGCAGGCCACTTGTGCTGTTTGCAACCCAGACCTTATTTCAAATTGATCTTATATTCAGAATCTGTATCTGTCAAAGACAAACAACACGGAGTCCAAGTGGAGGTTAAACAATTTTTTATACAGAATGAGAGAGGCATCATGGCTGTCATCTCAGGGTTTCCACGAGATTTAATCCAGAAGCCTGGGCCCAGGTCCAGAGCATAATAACTTAAATAGGTAAAAATAATCAGTGTCCACCAAAAACTGATTATTGTTCAGGTTATATAACTCTGCAGCTGTTTTTATCTGCATTATATGTCTGCAGCTCCAGTCCAAATCTATAAATACCCATAAATTAGCATCTGTCCAAGGCAGTAGTAAGTGTATGTTTATGTTACTTGTGTGTGTCTAATATCCATGTATAGTCTGCATATGTTTTAAAGTAGACCTTAATTAACATTTCAGCTACACAGATACACTTTATGGCAAATAATTGTGGGCTCTATGATGTCATTCATAAAGTATATACCTGCATAGCATAGTTACAGATTCCTATTAATTAGTGCTAAATAAAAACAAATTCCTAGAGTTTCAATCAGCAAAACTGAAGTGCAGACTTCTTGGATACTCTAATCAGACAATTAACCACACAGCAAGCCACATTTTCCTTAAATAGTTACATTAAAAAGCTCAAATAGTCACCAGGAGCACACACACAGTCCAGCGGCTCTGATTCACTGAGATGAAGCCCAGCATACAGCCGGCACTTACTGCTGCCTGTCTTGCCATCTATCTGTCAGCCACCCTCCAATGGACATTAGAGCAACTGCAATGTTTTTGCACCTGCAACCAATGAACTAGACAGTCAAGGTCATTTTAATCAGCTTTTCTGCTCCATTCTGATACTTGGTTTGAACTTGACTGTGTTGACTTGTCTTGAATGCATTGAGTTGGTGCCATGTGATTGGCTGTTTAGGTCATTGCATTCAAAGCCAGTTGAACAGATGTACCTAATAAAGTGGCCGTTGACAGTATGTAACACCAGAAAAAACTAAAAAATGCTCAGATCTTCCAGATGTTTGAATGAATTGTAATGAAGTGAAAGGAACTCTGGAGTAAAGAAAAGATAATCAGTTTGGGAGAAGGAAAGTCTTCCACGGGAAAGAGGCTGCTAAATGAAACTAGAGCTATAGAACTGTTATAGAGGAAAAGAAAAATATCAAGCATTACACAAAGCAACATGCTCTGAAACCTGCCACTGGGCAAAATTACTTTTTTTATGGTATAAATGAGAAACCTTCACATATGTGGTGGAACCACTTATGGATTTTTCACTGACGTATGAGAACAAAAGTTTAGGACTGGGAGACAAAGAGTTTTTAATTTGACAGTTTTTCATCTGATATCAAAGACTCAGTCTTTACTCTAGTTATATTCTAGATCACTCACTGGGCCCACGTCCTCATTTGAGGTTTGGCAGCATTTTAGTTGATAAAGGTGAAAGGCTTGGACATGAATTGAGCTGCAGTTTGGAGAAGGCCTCAAAGGAGACTGGCGGCAGCTCACAGGCCTGGCAGACCCCCTTGTACTAAATAGAAGTGAAGAAGTTAAAGAATTGAAAAGAGGAGGGAGGGTGGGGCACGTAAACGAGAATGAAAGTACAGTTTTACTTACAGGAAAATGGGTGAAATGTATTTCTTGACTGTCTTTCTTTTCCTCTGGACCTCCTGTGGAATGTAACATGCAGCAACACTCTTCAAATGCATAATACATGCCTAAATACATAATCCATAAAAGGAGGAAAAGCCTCTGTACAGGAACACTCATGTAAATTAATGAGTCAGATTGAGGTTCTCAGTGCAGCTCGCTCACTGTCACAACAGCCTGCTGATTCAAGTCAAAGCGACACAAATTTGGGGAATCTGGTGTCCACCAGCTGCTGAGGGCGACGGTTTACATCAACCAGCCATGTGTGAGTGTTGCAACAAAGCCCGCTTCATATCTGCTGCTGTCGTGTGTGTGTGTAGCAAAGTGTGTGTGTGTCAGAGCTTGTGCTGCAAATGTGTTGTGAGGAGGATATCACGTGTTGGCTTTTAGTGTGCTATTCATTGATGCTGAAGAAGCTCGTGTGTGTGTGTGTGTGTGTGTGTGTGTGTTGGCAGAGTGCAAATCTAAAGCAAAATGAAGTGTGAAGTTTGGTGCCAGCATGTCAGCGTGTGTGTGTGTGTGACAGTATCAGTTTGAAGAAGCAAATCTGAAAATGGAGTCAGCTGAACGTGCAAAATTATCACAGACCAGCATTTATGGACTTCAGATCCCCATCATGCCACAGGAGGAGATGACAGGCTGCACACAGAGCTCACTTGGCCTTCAGTTTGTGATTTATATATTTGAATTTTTAACTCACCTGCAAAAACAGTTTTATGGGTGTGTTGGTGCACTATCACTGTCATTTTGAAAATTCACTCTTAGCTCATCAGCTGGACAAGAACACCCTAATCTCCTCACTGCTAGTCCCACACACAAAAAAAGAAACTCATATTAGATCAGCAGCATTGTGTTCTGGATCAAAGCTTGTCTGTATGCGGGTGTTGATGTTGTTAACTTGTATAACAGAAGTTATTTGCTTGTGTTTTTCTTTTTTATTCAATGAGATTTGATTCACCGCTAATTTGGTCACTAAATTGTTAAGAGATAGTCACACTAGATCTTCTCCATGTAGACAGATGAGTTTTATAAACAGAGCGTGATTGTTTAACAGCGCTTGTCATTTATGTTCATCTATATGTAAATTCTGAACCCATAAATCCTGTCATGTGACTGCTTAACTACCCAATAACTCAGCAGGATAAGAAGTGGTCCTCACAACAGCAGGTCAGGAGTTTCACATTTGTTGCTTTAAGAGAATGTGTTGTGAAAATGTTTCTAATTGATAAATGTATAAGAGAATCAATTCTTGAGACTACATTTACTTGGTTAGAAAGTGAAACAACGATCTCTGAGTAATGTTAAAAAACTTTCATTTTTTTAACAAAATGGAGAAAATATGATTGTGCTATAAAGAACAGCTTTATTACTTGACCAATGCACTTCATTGGCACATTCACCTTGCAATTAGCTAAAGTTGTGATAGAAATATCTGTTTTAAGAAAATATGATCAGTCAACTGTTTTTGGAAGGCAAAATGTATGCTGGGAGGTTAGTCAGCTATTAACTCATTCTAGTTGCTGTCCATTTTTTGGAAGTTTAGTTAGTCTGCTGATTTTTTTTTTTGTCATCCTCTTGTGTTTTCCCACCATTATATTCCTTTGTGTTTCTGGGTTTCCTAATTTCAAATGTGGTTCTCATTAATTTCCTGTTTTATTTTGATAATTATCATGGTTTGTGCAGTTAGTTTTTCCTTTTACCGTTCAGTTCTCCGTCGCTGTCTAGATTTCTTTCAGCTATGTCCCATTATCGTCCTCTTTTGAGTTCCCTGATCACCTTGTGTATAAATAGTCCTGTCCTTCACCCCAGTCTTTGTTTTAGCATCTGTTTACCTTCATGTACTCCAATGTTACATTTTATGGACTATGTATTTCAGACTTTTTGTTTATCCAGCCACATGCTCTGTGAGCTGGAAGGCCACTCCAAGCAGAGCGTGCAGTGCCTGGCCTAGTTCGTCTACTGCTATTTGTAGTCCAAGAATCTACATGACGAATAAGTCAGTGAAGACCAATTATGGCCTTCAGTTGTATATTTCATTTATGTATTTAAGAAAGCTTAGGTGCGTGCTACTGTGACTAACACAAATTAAATCTATACTGTGGAAAACACTTTAGACTGTAAGCTAATAGCTACTGTGATGTTTCCATTGGTTAGTGTAGTCAGCTTCTGAAGCCTTAAGCTTGTAATTTTTTCTGTTGTTGTCTTGAAACACAAAATAAGAAGCAAGACCTTCAGTAATAGTAATAAACCACAGCAATAGTACATTCATGTAGTTGTAAAAAAAAAAAAAAAGCATGATAATATATTATGTAATCCAAAGTATTCAGAATACGTCACTCTCATTGAGTAATATAACGGAATACATTACAAAATACATTTTGGGGCATGTATTCTGTAATCTGTAGTGGAATACATTTTAAAAGTAACCTTCCCAACACTGTCTAAAGGTTACACGGATAATGTTCTCAGTCTGTCTTGCCATTTGCAACCAGACAAGTTGCCCCCTATTGGCCAGAACAAGGAATGAAGTCTAAGGCAGTTAAGCATTGGTTACTCTTCTCAAAATCAGTGGCCATGTGTATCTTGATAGATTAGAATACAGACTTTAATTCAACTTTTTTTAAGGTCATGTGTTTTGTTCATAAAGTCAACACATCAAATTCAAAAACCAACAGTAGGTTAAAAATTCAAAACTTTCCTGACATTGTGAACCATTTTCTGACTGATTGATTCTCTTTTGCTTTATTTAAAGAAAATTCTGCAGCTGTTCTGAGCTGCTGCCCCAATGCTGATCAAGGTTAAATCATTTGAGACCAATGGGAAATGGAAAGTGGAATCATTTGATTCTCACCAGTTTTAAGGTATTTGAAGTAAAGACGGCTACTTAAAACACCAATATTGACTCTCTTACCACAGCTTACACATCTACAGTGAACAGCCAACTCATCAGCGGATCTCCACTGGGTTTATAATTGTACTCGCTCTGTCTCCATCCAATATGGTGGTACAGGCCCTTTGTTGTAGTCATTGCAGTGTAATTGATTATTTAAGAGCTTGTGGGTTAACCTCATTAAAAGGCTTATTAGGTACATTGGCCCCGCTGCTTTTAGTCAGACGAGCTGTATTTAATTAATTACAACAGTCTTGCACATACACGCACACATGAGTACGGTTCTCTTCCATTTGAAATTTCCATTTCATTACCCATTTTCATTTTTTACGTGGGCACACAAAGCCTGCATTTTCTTTTTAAATTAAGTCAACTTATTATATATTTCTTTATCCAGTTCACCAAAGCCATACACTTGTACAACATAAAATCTAGACAAAACAATTATTGTTCTAGAAGCTCAAAACAAGCCTGTATGCAAAAGTTGACATCATTTAGAAATCTATGGGAAATGGCCCTCAACCCTGAGCTGTCTAAATCATTTCAGATGATTGCATGCTCTCAGTTACTCATTTCAGATCATATTCCATAAACCATGAAGTCCATTCTCTAAATAGTCATCCTGAGAGTCAGAAAAGAGGATTACTGTGGATATATTTATTGGCTTGTTACCAGTGAATCAGATAAACAGATAAAATACTCAGTCTAGGCTTTGTAATAGGACCTTTGTATGGCTTGATGGTGGCTACATCCATATACAGTCCATTTATAAAGTCTATGGTACATTTCCAGTTACAGTGCCTTATTGTGTGTGTGTGTGTGTGTGTGTGTGTGTGTGTGTGCGCGCGCGCGCGCGCGTTACTAGCTATTAGCTCTTCAAAATAGCAGCATGACTTTACAAACGTCCAGCATTTTTTATTTTTGTAATCCCATTTGAAATATTTCTATTTCTTTTTCTCATCAGAAGAATAACAGAAGCATAATCAAAGTAATGAATAAAAGTCTTAATCTGCTTAAAGGAAAAAAAAACTATACCTAGCTATACCTAATTTAACATTTTAATAAAAAATAAAGGACAGATGTTAATTGTTGTGGTAGGATATACTGGTTAAAAAGTCAAAATGGAAAAGGCATAATTCCACTAGAAAGCAAAATAAAGATGTAGGAAACTGTACTCTTTATGGGTTATGTGGTTTTTCAGGACTCTGATGGGATGAGCAGAGACGACAGACTGAACCATTAATGAAGCCATGTCAAAGAAGCTTTTACTAGAATTAATGTTGATCCTACACGCAATGACTATTGCAATGAATTGATTCCTTGTAAGTTTGACACTTTGTGACATCCTCTATTTTTTTTTTCAACTTCACATCAGGTAATATCAAGGAAAAAAGCACAAGTCCAAGGCCCCATTAACACAATGTTACAAGTCAAACTATTATTTACATTCTCAAATGTTAGCTCTAGTAATGTAATAGCTGCTTTAGTAAAATACATTGTATTTACATTGTTTTGTAAAGTTGCAGAAAAGACGAGTTTGGTTATTTTGCTATCATCATGAGCATCATCACTACACATGAAACATCAGATGTTAAGTGTCTTAAGATAAAAGGTGATTTACACAGTAAGCAATAGTTTTTTTCTTTAGCTCTAACAAGTCCTAGATGGCACAGATTTAAAATACTGCAAAATTTCATTAGAAGATCAACATCAAGTTAAAAAAAATTGCACAAATATGAAACTGAACTGAAGTGAACTTTAATATTTGGTCTGCCATTCCTTGTTTTTCTCAGAAATTTGCAGGACTTTCCAGTGGCCTGAATACGTTGTGGTGCTTCGTGTCCCGTCAGAAGACAGATTACTCTTGTCAGGACCACCAGCCGAGTGTGAATATCAGACTTAAGGTTTCATCTACCCAGCACACTCACTCATACACAGTTATATAACACAGGTCACACACAGTCTTACTTTCCATCAGACAGTTTTTTGGACGCTCTAATATTCACCACTCAGTCCAAGGGAATTTCATTTCCCACGGTTGTCACAAATGCTGAGAATAACTCTCTGACACATTTTTAATGGGAACACATCGAAAACCTCTCCTAGTACCTCTGTTGAAAACTTTGTAATGCGTCTGGCTGCAGAGAGCTATATTTGTCACCACTCCAGCACAGTCGATTCTTTTCCTCGTCAGCCTTTGAAGCCTCGCTGTAATGAGCGTGCCAGTCACAGTGTCTGGGATTAAAACACAGAAAAGCTCCACAGATGACGATGATGACAGCTGGAGACAGTGAAAAGGGAAGAGCGAGAGAGACCAAGAGAAAAGAGAAGACACTTTCTTTTCAAGTGCCACAATATGCAACTTTCCGCCTGCAGGAAAGGAGGTGTTTTGTAAGCAGAGTCCTTCCCCTGTTCTGCTGTATAGACTGGATGCATTTTGTCAGACACAATCCAGAGATCCAAAAATAAAATATCTCTTTTGACAGTTTTGCCACGATACTTTAATATGTTCATTTTCTTCTGAGATTCAGCTTTCTGGGCTCAGCTTTACTCAGTCATGCCTTAATCAAATAACTGCATGTTAAGTAGAACTAGTGTTTGTTTCTTTAACAAGAACAAGACCTAAAAGCCTTCAGTGACAACCCACTGTTAAAAGATGAAAGCAAAAAGAAAGCAAAATCAGAGCTGTCGTGAAATGTTTGCCATCGCAAAGACTGAGATGGAAAAACTGACAAAAGAACCAAGTCTTTCAAAATGCACACATATTCCAGTTCCTATTAAATGTTTACACTGCAGTCTAAAGTACAGCTTGATTAAAAGTAGATTGAAAAATGCTACAGATGAAAACTATTCTAAAGTGTGATTAATCTAGATTGTAGGGGGAAGTTAAGAATTCTGACAATGAAATTGAACAACATGTACTGCAGATCACATGCAGGTCAGAGGTAGATAAAAACTAAAAACCAGAAGCACAAAAAAACTGAACCTAAACTGAGAAAACATGGAAAAAAATGAAGATCTCAAGGAACACATGCTTGAACTACACATGGAAAAACTGGAGGATTAATGTAAAATCCCTCTTGTGATCATTATGATTGCTTGTGGATTGCCAAAATTGATCATACTTTGGAAGAAACACTATGTGCACTATGAAAGATGTGAAACACCAGGAACAGAGACCTATTAGCTTCAAATGTATGGCTTCTTGTGGCAACCAACACATTTTGTGTCTCACTTTTCACACAGTTTCACAGGACTCAGTGAGCATTAGCAGCACCGTTCATGCAAACTACAATCAGCTGCAGCAATTTGCTAGCAACCAGAGCAATTGCACAGAGGTTTTTGGTACAACACTGTATATGACTTGTGACTAATTTCACCTTGCAACTTCCAGGAACCACTCACTCTGGAGATAGGCAATATCTGTTTTTTCATCTATTTATCTATTTTCCCTCCCGCTGGAGGTTTCCAGGGTCTGCATGACGGGGGATAAAGGCAGAGTTTATCAGTAAAACTAGAACTAAATTAAATTGGTGGGACCAATGATGGTGGAGCAGAAATAAGGCAACAAAAAGAAAGGCAGGAAGTAAAAACAGGGCACTTGAGCAAACTAAGCTTCAGTATAAATCAGTAAGGGAACAAAGATTCTCATGCAGGCCAAGTCCAAGTTAGAATCAGGGGAGCCGAGACGTAAGACAAAATGAACTAAGACAGAGCTGTTATGGCATTATGGTGAAGTTATTCTATAAGCTACTTTTATGCATAATAATGGTAGACAAGTTATTTTAATGACTCGCATCCAGGCGTTCCTCATAGCTGGTCCCATTTTCATTCCTGTCATTTATTCATGCATGCAGATATAAGTGTCGCCCCAGTGTTTATATTCAGCATCCAGCTAGAAAATTGGCCAATGGTAACATGATGCCATAAGTTAAAAAAAAAAAAAACACTTAGAAACAAACATCCTTTCAGAGAGAAACTAAAAGCACCAGATTTAAACCAATTGTAGTGATACTGCTGGGATGTCAATGCCTGTTAAAAAATATAAATATAATAATATTTTATTTGTAGAACACTTGTTATACAAATGTAAACAGATACTAACATACAATCATCCATTTATTACACCATACAAACTTCCATACACACATTAGAAAAACAAGAGCAAAAGTAACAATAACGGGTAATTCATATTCTCATTTAGGTCAATTTCAGCAGATAATGGCAAATGGCTTGAGCACAAATTGACGGTGTAGTGTGGGAAAGGTGTCAGATCGGACTGGCAGTGGCTCCCAGGCCGGGCAGATCCCAGTGTGAATGAATTGTGAGAAGTGAATGAATTCAAAAAAGTGGGAGGGTGGGGCATGGAAACAAGAACAAAGAACAGGAAGGGGAGTGTATGGAGGTGTGGTCCCACTCCTGAAATTTTGTCTCTAGTGGGTAAGGAAAAACAGATAAATAGATAAAATAATTAATGAATAAATTATTTCCAAAAGAAGGCAGGTTAAATGTTGCTGGAGTGGTGACATTTGTGTTCAAACTGGATCCTGTAAATGCCCTGAACCGATGATGTTAGAGGTACAGATATGAATGCAGGTGTAGCGAGAAATTATGGATAATTATTATGTTCATAATTATGGACAGCTTGAAAGGCACCAATTTAAACCGATTCAGAGTGTGGATGACAGCACTCTGAACCAACCAGCAATTTACAGGGAATGTGCTGAAACATGCACATGGACATTCCCATTACTTTCTGTGGTACAGATGTGTGCTATTTCTTGCTTTCACTGTTTATTGCTGTTGTCATATAACACTGTTCCCATGGTGTTCATTGTTGTGAATCTATTTCCCCATGAGGTGTCTCATCAGAAATTGTATTTTTTTATACAGAAAATAATAAGTTGCAGTCAGTTCAATTGCAGCACCTACTTGCTATTTGAGACAGACGGATGTTATTTCGCAAATGAAACCTGTGCATTGCGGTCTGACTTTTATTCATCCAACCAATGAATGAACATGTGCAGTTTCCCCTTTTTCAATGAGAATCAGCATGTGAGAGAACTGAGCGATATCCAACAATCTGCTTGTGTTTGTCAGCAGCAGACAAACAATTTAAATGTGTTTAGCTTAGAGTTTAATATGACAAAACTGAACATAAGTTAAGAGGTTTATATTTGTGAGATGCATAAGAAGATTTGTAGTATACAGATTACCCTGGTTGCTTACATCAGCGAGGCTTCCTAACAGTTTTTTTTTTCATGTGAAAGCGGGTAGATCAGAGATATCATAAAAGGTTGTTGTTCAGAATGAAAGTTGTGTCGTCTACTCGGTGAACTTGGATGTCCTTGTTAGACTTTCCAATACAAAAAAAATCTCTGTTGAAGAATTTTAACCACTTTTGCTCAATTTGGGTGACAGGGAGAAAGAACCATGAGTACAACACAAATAATGGCTAATTTCTCATTTCAATTGCATTAAAGAAAGTCATAATTCTAGTTACTATGAATATTTAATCTCAACTACAAGAGGTTATTATAGTTAATGTTGCCCCCCAAAGACAACAATATTTGAGATTGTGATATGCTTTTAACCCTAGAACACTATCGCCGGGTGATTTTCACCCAAGCAAATGTATTTACATAATTTTCAATATGTTGCGTTTGTCTGAGTGTGGTGGATCCCTGGGTAGCTTCAGCATTGTCTTTGACGTCTTTGAAGGCTGTGTGGTGGTCCTTGTAAACTAACAAACAAACGCCCCCCTGCTATCATTTACCTTAAAAGCTCTACCGTAGCCCCGAGCCTTCGAGGAGAATCTTTCCTTTTGGGAAACAAGATTTAACTCTTTTATGAGACGTGATTGAACATCATTTCAAGACAGGCAGCTCTTCCGCTTGCTTGCATTGATTTCAGAGGCAGACATGTCTTCACATGCATTCCTCTTCTATTACATTAAAATAAGGATTTTTGTTCATATTGCTTTACATTGTGTAGGTGCAGATAGCTGTGCATCAGTCAAACCTACCCATCTACAATCAATATGCTCTGAAACTGATATCTGCAAGCTAAATTCATAGTGAAGTGTTTCCATCGCAGCTAGAATGGCACTCTTCATCTGTTGACACCAAACGCCAAAGATTAGCTTGATGTTGGTGAAGCCTTCTCCCATGACAAAGCTCTTTGTGGTGTGTCTCACACTGCGTGTCATGTGTACTGACGGTAAATCATTGTCCTGATGACAGTCACTGCAAACAGAGTTGCCTTCCTAGCAGCTTTGTCAATCAAGACTTCCCAAACTGATTTGGCACATTTTACTAAATATGACAAGCCTAATAAAATTTCAAGTCCGAAAGAATTTTACAAGCAGGCCTCTGATCACATGGTGCATTCTGAGGACAAAGTCCTCACAAGGTTTGTCTAACTTTGAGTTTTAAGCATGAAGGTGCCATTTAATTATTCCTTTTGACATAAAAACTGACATACAGTTAATCTATGTGTGTTAAACAGTAGTTAGAGTGAATTCAGATTAGCTTAGCATGAAGGATAGAAATATGGGTCCAAGTGGTGACTCCCACCATTCAAAAACGAACTTAACACAGCAGTGTTAAGCTACCCCACTCCTGCTTTACAGGTGAAAATAGAGCAACAGGACCGCTGAGTCTTTGACTTTATTTATTTTCTGCTGCGTTTTACTTGCATCTATTTGAAAGACTGAGTGTAAACACAAAAAATATTTTATTTTATGTGCTGGAATGTGCAGAAAATAGGTTTAAATGTTAAACTAATTTATTCAAGTCAGAGAATGTTGCATATAATTAAATTTTTGCTTGATGCATAAAGTTAAAAGATTAACTTGACCAACACTGGGCCTCAGTGACACAAACCTGATCGTAACCTCTTGGTCATAATTTGATACAGTTTTATCATATCCCATGTGCAGAACCATTGGGTTATAATGAGCCATCTGGAAGATTAATTCCCAACAGCTTTTTGGCATCAACAACTGGGTGTTTTAGTGTGATTGTCACAGCTTTATACAATCTGTGCCTATTCATCACAAAATGGGGGTATCACTGTGCAGTGTCTGAGCACACCATTTGACCATCTTCTTTTTTTTTTTTTTGCTTGGAAAAGCATTGTGTCTCCTCAAAAGGCCCCACAGGCCTGGTTCAAGAGGACAAGGGTATGCGTGCAACCGGAGTCCACCATAGTCTGGTACATACCTTCTTGATACTTTACCAAAATACTGTATGTCCTTCCCAAACCAGAGGAAGGTGTGGCAAGGCCAGCTACATGGATTACCTGCCTCACTTGAGTGAGTGGGCAGTCCTTTGTGGTCCCCAGACCAAACCCCCAAACCACACCCCGCACCCACAGACCTACCTTTTAAAATAAGTGAATCTTGTGGCTTTGTAAATGTCGCTTCTGTGATTAAAAGTTAGTTAAATCAAGATAAATACCTTAATAGAGCTGCTTTGGCTGTGTAATTTATTTCAGCAAACCTTTTGGGACCAATATATGTTTTTTATATATGCAAGTGCAACAGCCAGCTGCCAGTAACATTACTGCCTTCCTCCAGCAGTACCGCTAAGTGAGGGTTAATGTTTCCTCAGCCAGGAGGGATCAGCTCAGTGTTCTTGGCCTCAGGCCTCCACATAAATAGTGATCATATTTTTACATTTATTGATTGCTTTACAGCAGAAGATTCCAAACTTTGGGCCCCTTGGCCTTTTGAAATTCTGAATCTTATTCACAAAGTGATTGGATTCAAGAACAGCATGACCCATTTCTAACCACATTTGAAAAGCAGATAAACTTCAAGGCAGTATTCTGTTTAAGGTAAGTTGCTTTAGTTTTATCCTTCTTGCTCATGAAGATAATGTTAACCCATTCTATGCCTATATATATACAACTTATATATACAACAGACTGGTGGCCTGCTCAGGCCATAACCTCCCTCTTGCCCTGTGACCGCTAGGATAGCTTGTTTAAATGATGCATCCTTCAGCTGTTATGGTAATTGCATTGAGGATGGTTAAGCATGTAAAGAAAGGGAAATAATAGCAACCATGACTCTGTGTGACTTGATGTCCTTGCCAGGTTTATTAGACACATGTTGCACTTCTAATAGAACGACGGGATTACCAAAATCTCAGAGCATGTAAACACATTAACGCCATGCTCAATATGATCCATGACCACATTCATAATAAGGAATTTCAATTACAATTTTCACACGGATCCATCCATCATGTGTTTTCCAATTTTCAGAACTGACAACAGACTGATACTGGTTATGATGCAAAAGGAAAGAGAAGCTAATGTAAATACAGAGAACCAATATAAATGCAGAGTACCGACACTGTTTGCTACAGCAGAAAATACTTTTTGGTGTTTTTCTCATTACACAATATATTCAAAGAGAAACTATGTCACTGACGTGACTAAAATGTTTTCACGTTTTGAATCCGACAGAAGAGCAGTCAGGATAAATGCACAGAGAGAAGGTGGAGGAATGCAATGAATGAGTGTGCGTCATGTCTGACGCATCCAGACAAGTGAATGCTGAAGGTTGTGCATGACCAGAGCTGATAATAACAACAGAAGACAGCAGTGAGGAGATGTGACTTGGTTTGTAATGGAGCTGTGAAGGAATATGGTGTGATACGTGTAAAGGTAAATTACACTGGATGACTAAAAGAAAACAGTCTGGAGATCAAGTAATAAATTAAAAGGATTTCACAGACCGAGGCATTCACCAGACACTCCCAGTGCACCCTCACTTTACATATTGGTGCACCAGGCCTGTCCAGCATCCTTCCCTACCACCTGATCCAACTCCTGCCAGGTGACAATCAGTTGAGACTTCAACTCCTTTCTTCACCTGAATGTCCAAGAAACATATTTTCTTGGACAGATCTAAACATAAGATGATAATGCAGTTACAAATACTCTGTATGACTGAACATGGTGTTCGTAATAGACAAACTGTGGTTGGCACAGAAGTGCAATAACAGAATGACACTCGGGTTCATATCAGACGGGATGATCCTTCCTGTCACATCTCACTGTTGTTGCCCATGTGAGCGTCTAATAGTCCCAGTAGGTGGTATCCTCTCCAGGAGACTGATTTCAGAAACATTAAGTAATGATCCTGCTCCAGTATGTTTGAGGCATTTATAGCTACTTGGTTATGTTGTAGGAAGAAAAACTGACCAGTTAGGTTTAGGTAATAATAAGTACATAGGTTCAGATATTAAAATGAGTTTAATGGGTTAAATTTCTATAGAAAAGCGGTGGGTGTTGACCAAGCCCAAACCCCAAGCTAATCCTGGATAGCTCTCCAGTGACCAAGAGAATGTTACGGGGCTACAAAACATGATGAAGTCCATATTGAAAGGATTGTAGAAACTTCTAATTAGTGTACATTTTCTGTTTGTGTGTTTTTGAACGTACTTTCACTCACTGGTTAAGTCCATAAAACGGTTTGCTTAAAAGAAGAATTTTGACCATTCAGTTAAAATTCAACCTTCTCAACTTTTCACATCGTCTTACAAGAGGCAGAACAAACGTTTTTGTGTAGATTAGGAAATAAAACAAAATGAGAAAATAAAGGAGACCTGCCTATAAATGTGACATATGGCTGTTTTTCTGGTGTGTTTCAACCAACAAAGCTTTGTGGGAAGCTATTCTTTTGTTCTCACTGTTTTTTTTTTTCTTCTCTGTAATACCTTCGCCTTTTGGTAACTGAAAACTGTGAAGTTGTGAAACAAGCCATCTTGGACACGAGTATTATTTTAGAAGTGTCACTGATGAGTTTTCATCAGATCCCCAGAGGTCTGTGGAAAACGAATACCAAAACAAATGGCCTATATTTGTATAGCGCTTTACTTAGTCCCTTAGGACCCCAAAGCGAGGCTGCCGGACACTGGTGCTCTGACCACCACCGGTAGGCAACGGGTGAAGTGTCTTGCACAAGGACACAGCAACCGAGACTGTCTGAGCAGCGGCTCGAACCGGAAACCTTTTGATTACAAGACAAACTGCCAACTCTTGAGCCACGATTGCCAAACAAACCTAACCTTGGTTGGCAGAAGCAGCAGGGAGTCAAGTTCATCTGTAAAATGTCAGCTCTGCCAACCTGCTGAGAAACAAAAATGAGTAGGAGTGTATCAGCAGAGCCAACAGTTCTTCAAAATGGAAACCATATTGTGGTTGACATTTAGGGTTTGTGTTTGTGTTGTAAGGAGTAGTTCTGTATCTAACAGCCTTGTACCTCACATTAGGAGACCTAGGAGAGAAAAATCGAAAGCACAACACAACAAAGGGTAAGAGGTTATACAATAAACTTCTGTCTTTTAAACGTTCGGCATATTTGGGGGGAGATTACAGTCCTCATTTAAAAGAGCGTTATAGTCTACATCAGGTTGCTGGAGGGCTAGAGGTGGTCACCATGGTTGATGTGCCTTTTGAAAACCTTTGTGTTTTGTACTCACTGGTCAGGTTCAGATTAAGTCTTCTTTTTTTAGAATTTTTTTTTAGTAGTTTACATACCACAGGACTCTAGCTTTACCTCGTTATTGCACCACAGAAACTGGCCTTTCGAGCACACCTGAATTTCATCAGCTATCTTATATTATATGGTCCAATAACATCAATATAGGGTTCACCTGGACTAAATACATCAGCCTTACACTGATCAGCTACCTGTTCTGACCTCATCAGGAATTAAAAGAAGAAAAAGAAAAAAAATAAGAATTCAGTTCAATGCAATTTTATTTATACAGCACCAAATCACAACAACAGTCGCCTCAAGGCGTTTTATATTGTAAGGTAGACCATACAATGATACATACAGAGAAAAATCCAACAATCATATGACCCCCTGTGAACAAACACTTTGGCAACAGTGTGAAGGAAAAACTCCCTTTTAACTGGAAGAAACCTCCAGCAGAACCAGGCTCAGGAAGGGGCGGCCATCTGCTGCGACCGGTTGGGGTGAGAGAAGAAAGGATGAAAGACATGCTGTGGAAGAGAGACTGAGATTAATAGCAAGTGTGATTCAAAGCAGAGAGGCCTATTAACACATAGTGAAGAAGAAGAACAAACAAATACAAAACTATATAAAAATAAATACAAATTTAAAAAACTAAAATGAATAATTTAATAAAAATAACAATGAAAAAAGCAATTAATTAAATCTAAAAGAGGCAAATGGGTAAAAAAAATAATAATAAAAAGTATAATATATTTTAAAAAAGAAAATAAAAATGAGTGAAAAAAATCATTCAAAAAATATAAATGAACAACATATAGAGATGAACAATTTGTGTTTCTATCCTGGTGTTATGCTAATCAACTGTCATCAAAAGCAGGAAAACATTTCAAAAGAGGCACAAACAGCAGAAAGCAAAACTGATACAAAGTATTTTTTCAGGATTTCTCTGAGTTCCTTTATAAATGTTCTTTCAGCATCTTCAAGAAAAGCTCTTAGGAGGAATAAAAGAAGAAACGTATTGCTGCCTTTATGAGGACTCCTGCTGTAAACGTCAAACAAGATCAATAGCCCAACTATTTGCAGTCATTTTGCATCATAATACTTAGTAGACCAAATACACACTTCAAGGACAGTTAAGCTAAACTCACAAATCTGTCCAGACTGCAGCAGAGTACTAATGACCCAGCAGTTAGAGCATGCCACAGTTTGTTTGTGTGGGGAAAAAAAATAAGACATTAGAGCTCAGTGTTTCTGTCCCGTCCTTGTGGTTGTTGTTTTTTGTTTTTTTTTCCCTGTTACATTTCCGGGTGTCAAATTTTATTTGCAATGTTATTCATCACAGCAGCGATATTAAACAGCTGGGTAATGGCCACATTAGGAAACAGTAAATGAAGATGACAAACTCCAAATGTTCGGCTGCAGAACAAAACTTCCACAGAAACTTAATTTGCAAACAAATACACCAAACTTTTAATGAGTGCACGCTGAAATCACCAATTAATTTGCAAAGTGGTTCAATAGTGCTGTCAAGTGCCTTAAAAATCGAGATTTCTTTCTAATTATTGACCCACCCACTCACCCCCACCAAAAAAATAACACTACGAACACTTTTTGTTACCACTGCGGCTATTAATTATCCAACAAGTGTTTATATTTAATCAGTGTCTGAATCTGACAGTGATAATGGAGCATACTCATGTTGAGCCGCTTGGTGACTGGAAGAAAAACACATCACGTCCACAAAAGCGCCACGCAAATTAAACATTCGTATGGTTGACTGTGGTTTAAATAGATTTACATGCATTACGAAAATCTCCACTGACTTTCCTAAGAGGTTTGTTATGTTCTAAGATAGCAGGAGGGTTGAGAAAACAAAATCTGACTTGTTTACAAGTCAGATTGTCACGGCATCTGTTTGTGACAAGAACTCATTGCCCCGACGTAACTGCCATCATTTCAATAAAATGAGTAAAAGCACCACAACAAAATTGAAAAATTAGTACACGTTAAAAAGTTGGAAGTCAGTTTACTTTTAAAATTGGTACAACTCCACAAACTACATCAAAGCTGAATGATGCTCTCCGTTTAACTTGTCTTCCTGTTCACAAAGAGCAGAGACTAACAGACCATCACCATGTAGGGATTTAAAAAAAA
>NW_024583378.1:68154-85139 GCF_018398535.1 Haplochromis burtoni
AAGATACTGCGCAGGACCCTCAAGCTCCCAGGCCTCTGGTAGAGGACCCGAGCTTGAAGGATAAACCGCCCACAGGGGCGTGCTGGGTGTTTTTTTTATATATATGCTATAAATGAAAATAATTTATTTTAAGATAAGGTCAATGAAGCCAGAGTTCAGCTATTAAACATACCAGCTGAATGAACATCCTCCAAATGTGGTGATTCCATCATTTTTCCCAGGCTGTTTATGTCGTCAGAGATGATTCTGTGCACCATTCATATGAAACAGACAAGTAATGATGCCTGAAAAAACTAATTGAACTCAAACAGCTTTTCTTCAGCATTTTAATAGTAACACAATTGGAAGACAACAAAACAAGCGGAGTACTTTAATTTGTACTCTAAATGTTTTAAAGCGGCATTCTGGGAAATTAAGTAAATTGCTCAATTAAACAGAAGTGGATTAGGCATGTCTAAGGAACATGGGGGAAACAAACAAATTCCCTTAATTAGGGTTTTTAATCCTTCTCTGAACCAGTGAACGGCTAACTCATAATAAAGACATCCGGGGTGAATGTGTGAAATTTAACTTGTACGTCAGGTAGCTGATTTCCCAGCGGGAGCATTAAAGTTTCATCTCCTCCTATCCATGGTAGCTTGTCTTTGAAGTGTCTCCAGTATGTCACCTGAAAATTGTTACGCCATCCTCCTCCTGGTTTGACTTCTAGTGAGGTCTTGCACCTTTTCTTCCCTCTGAGCCTCACCACACTTCCTCCTTATTGACATTTTTTTTCCTGTACTTTCCTATCGTTGCTCATTTTCTCACTTCTATCATTTGTCCTTCAGCTCTGTCATTTTTTATCATTTTTTTCCCATCTATCCACCCATTAAAGCCCTTTTGGAGGAATACATCTGTCATCCAGGTATATTTTTCCCTCAGGATTTATACTATGCCTTATATCATTATTTTGATGCACCCTGTCCGACCATCCATTTTTCCATCTATTGCTCCCCTAAGGTCTGTTTGTCACTGACATAAAAGCAGAAACAACCCCAGTTACCATGTCATCACGACAGGTGCATGTGTCTGGTAAGAGTATATGTACATACAGTAAAAAAGTATGTGATGTTTGTGAAATTAGCTGCATCCTGGGCAATGAATCCTTGTAGGGGAAAAGCAAAGCCCTGATCTATTTCCCCAGAGATATTTAAGAGGCAACTTAATTTTTCAGTAACACTGAATCAATTTCAAAAGCAAAGTAAAAAAAAAAACAGAAAGGACGACTCAGAGGAAAGGTGTGATTTTGGTTTGTGGTTACTGTCTTTTTACGGAAAATAAATAAACCCAGGTTTAAACATAAACAGCCACCTTACAAAGACAGACTTAAATGGCTCATTTTTGGGGGCCAGAACTATAGTATTAGATTAGATTAGATTCAGTAATTCCATCGCTGATTCAATAAGCCTCCTTATAGGTGTAGTTTTACTTTCCTGTCTAAACCCTCTGCCATTTGTGTCCTTTCTTCTATTCATGGTCTATAACCTGCATTAAGAGCCCTTTTATCACTTCAGACCAGCAGAGAGTGATTTTTGATGCGTGGGCTTCAACTCAAACACAAAAGGCATTTTTCTGTAGTGGCTGAGAAGCTGACTGTTCCTCCTAATGTGCAGTTTTCAGCTTTCACCTTTTACTTGTCACCTCTGATCTGGTAGACTACACCTCTCCATCTCTGAGTTCTGTGGACTGGATTGTATAAACGCATGTAAATAAAAATACTTGTATACATGATGCAGAATTAGAGTTTCTCAACCTGACTCACTCAATCTCAGTGATTTTTTTATTATATTGCTACCAGAGATGGGCAGTAACGTGTTCTAAGTAATATGTCAATGTAATTCGATTACTTTTTACAAGTGCTTCAGCACAGCCTCTTCAGCACTTACAATGCCACTTGCTGCACATAGTGCACAGCTGTTCCCAAACCAGGATGTGATGTTCTATGTGAGGATGCTCTCCACAGCACCTGCATAGAAAGTCCTGAGGATCACTGGAGAGACCCTGAGCTTCCTCAGTTGTCGTAGGTGGTACAGGCGAACATGTCTCACAGCAATTATTTGTGCACACACTGACCACATCATTTAAACATGTTAAATAGGAGCTTAAACCAATGTAACTGTGTATATATATATATGTGTGTACACATATATCTTGAGAGAGAGAGATGTAGCTGCCAGCAAAACAAAAAGTAAAACAATGTTTGTCATATAATTAATGCTACTGAAGGTAGAGATGCTTTGCCAAGGCTATAGAAGATGTAGATAAATTATGAATTCATGTGCACTGTATATGCAGCCAGCTCAGATTTTGTTTTTCCTCCTGCACATAAACAACCAGATGAGTGTACAGGCTGTCACCTGAGCTGACTCGGAACTGCATGCTGCTGCTTGTCAGGTTATGCTTCAGCGAGTTGGCTGCTTAGTAAGATCATCTGCAGATTGATGATTGTACGGATGGATGAGTGTGTAACTTAGAGCCTCGTCATCTTAAGATTTACTAGCTGCGTACTGCTCAGGGCTTTGTGGTCATCAATCTGAAGATGACATGATGGAAATAAGTGATTTCAGTGCTGTGTCTCATACCTGGCATCTTTCTGGCCATGCAGGTTGGTTCATTTCTCTTTTGTACAGCAGCTGTGACATCTCAGCGAGGTCACACTTCTCTCTGGTGTTACCGATTATGTTAAATCTATCAAATGTGATTAAAGCTGTCACAGATATGGAGTAATGGTAATGCTCTTGACAGAGGAGTTTAAGCTTATTTTTCTTATGAGGGAGTGGATCGGCAGAAAATGTAGATTAGATTAGTGAATGTATGGTTGAATGGATTGATGGCTTTATGTCCAGATGAGAGTAAGTAACGCAGCTTTGTTAAACATACAGTGATGGATGAAAGCTTGCTTGGATTAGAAATTTCTTTGGAGTGTGTCAGAGAAGATTTAAGATGGTTTCCCCATGAGTACAAAAAGGAACGAGGGAATGAGAGATGATGAGGACAGGAATATTTGTGATCTTAGAGATTTATATGTCGAGTTAATAATTAACATTTTGTAGCTGAAGAAAGGCAAAAAAGCAAGTAGGAAAAATAACCACAATAACAATTTTAAGGTTGTTAATTAGCACAACACTCAAACTACTACTGAGGCTAGTTGGAATATATATATATATATATATGAGAGAGAGAGAGAGAGAGAGAGAGAGAGAGAGAGATCCGCATGACAATGATACTAATCACACTGACATTGCAATAATAGTGCACCTGGATAGAAAAACACACGATAGATCAGTATCAATCATGAAGTCCAGACCTGAACACTGCTGAATTAGTGTCGAATCATCCTGTTATAGAACAGAACAAAAACGACCTTTAACCTCTGGGGGGTCCTAGAAAAATGCATACACTATTGGGCTTAGAGCCACAAATCGACCACGCCATGAAAAGTGCCATAAAATATCTATATATTAATATTTTTTTCCACTTTAAATTAGCCAATCTTTTAGACCTACTTCTCCTTGAAATATTCATATCAAGTTTTAATTACATTTCGCGGATTTTAACCCTTTATATCCCAGTTTCGTCACATGGCCGCACTGTTTTTTTAGCCCCAAAAAACAAAGAAATCAAATATTTCCCAAAAGATACAATTCCAAGGCCCGGACTCCCGAGTACCACCAACATTCGGAAGATGGCCCATTATTTGGTTGTAATGACCGTGGAATGGGAAATAGCGTTTATAATGGGTTTCAATGGGGCACAAATCGACCACTAGGACCAATAGTGTAAGTTTATCTGTAGCTCAGCCACTGAAGCTAATTTAAGGGAGTCAGACTGGAATTTTGAAATATATGTAACCAGACTTTTTTTTGGAAAAGTTGGCTATATTCCGTTCAACACAGTGCAAATGGCGTGTATACGAACAATGAAAAATGGCACAAATCGACCCAAGACCACCCAGAGGTTAAAAATCTTTTAAGAAGCCTGTAGAACTATTCCTGAAGACTGCTTAAAGAAATGACAAGAATGCTTGACTCAGTCTGTGCTGAAGAATAAAGGTGATCATACCAAACATTCACTCTTAGACATGAAAGGGCATCTTTTGAGGATGAAAAATGGCAAATCATAGTGGTTTGGCCTTTGGTGAGTAGGGATTACATCTCAGCAGTGATCAGCTTCTTCTCCTTTGTGCCCATGCTGCTGCTTGGACAGCAGAGATTTTAATGCAACAAAAAAATCCACATATCAGTTTGTTCACATATGAGTTCAATGTAATCAAAGTGAATAAAAATCAGTAATGCTGAAGCATGAAATGTGGATCTGAGTCTTCAGTAAGGCAGATATTTATCATAGTCATACTGTTAACAGCATATGTAGTGAGGTTTTTAAAAAGGAGGCTGTTTGAACTTAAGCAAAATATAGAAAGTTGGTAGGAAACCAGTTAGAGTAAAGCAACATCCCAGTTGTGTTATTCTTTTAGAAAAACTTGTTCAAAGACTCAGATTCAAATGCCCCCTGTTGGCTTTTTTTTTTATTGCCAACCAAAAGATCACAGGAAACACTTTTGCATTTCTTTTTGATTCAGTTTCAAAAACAGTCTGCTGAGGTTACAGGAGTGTAGTAATATTTCTACTTATCTGAGCATTATTAACATCATAACATTTTTCAGTTTTCCACATAAAGGGTGCTGATATACTCCTGATACATCTGTTTCTCCCAGCCATATGTAAAACAGATACATCAACTTGAAAGCTATTCATTCAATCAAACTTTTTTAATTAGAAATAAGTGTTTCAATACTGGGGACTATTTCACTTTTACTATCTTTGAATACTATTAAAAGTTTATCAGTTTGTACTACATATATGAATTTCTATACAAGTTGGAGAACTACTGTTAATGACACCTTCAGTCATCAGTCACACCCTGTTATATCGTCTACATACTGTACACCTAAGTATCATTATAATGACACTAAAGTTGAATGTTAAATGATAATGTCTAGGTTGGAACTAGCTATTATGATTCCTGTTACTAGAGAAAGCAAATATTTTCATGACACATCTTGCCTGGTGTCATTACAAAGTTTATTAATGGCTAAACTAGCCACTGTTTGAGGTTATATAAAAGTTAGTACCTTGACTAAAGTTGGCTTGTGAAATAATTTGTCCAGCAAGCCAAATAGCATTTCCAACATTTTGATATATGATCAATCATCCTGGTAAAGAAATCCGAGAAAGCTGTTGTATTCCATCTGGATGTTGTGTTTTCAGCAGGAGAAATGTTTCCCTACTCATCCTAGTGACTTCATCAGAATGAAAAAAATCACTTCAGTTAGATTTGATTCCAAAAACCAAACAGTCTCTGTGACTTAAATCCTTTGTGACCGCCAAATTCCAACATGATAAGATGTTAGCTAACATTGTTAAATACTCTCTCAAATTTTATCCCTTCTAGTGTAGTCTCTTCATCTGGAGTTTACAACTTAGTCTGTGTTGCTCAGTATCAAGAAAGTACTACCATCTGTCCATCCACTTATCGAGTCATGGGGGACTGCAGCCTATTCTAGCTGCCATAGGGCAATTGTCGGGGCACACGTTAGACAGGTCGCCAGTCTGTTGCACTGGCTTAATATATATTAGTATTCTTTGCATCACATAAAAGTTTTTCAATAATCCCCATCTTATCTTAATGACCTTGTAGTACCATATCACCCTATTATAGCACTTCACTCTCTCTCTGCAGGCCTACTTGTTGTTCCTAGAGTAATTAAAAGTAAAACGGGAGGGAGAGCCTTCAGTTTTCAGGCCCCTCTTCTGTGGAACCAGTTTGGATTCAGGAGACAGACACTATCTATACTTTTAAGATTAGTCTTAAAATTTACCCTTTTGCTAAAGCATATAATTAGTGTGTTTTATTATGTGTTTTTCTTTCATTTATTAATTAATGAAAGAAAGAAAGAAAGAAAGAAAGAAAGAAAGAATCAGCACCTCCAATCTTGTTCGCGAGTGATGGGAGAAGGGAGCAGGAGATCGACAGACGGATTGGTGATGCGGACACTGCACCGTTCCGTCGTGGTGAAGAGAGAGCTGAGTGTAAAAGCGAAGCTCTCAATTTACCGGTTGATCTACGTCCCTACCCTCACCTATGGCCACGAGCAGTGGGTAGTGACCAAAAGAACGAGATCGCGGATACAAGCGGCGGAGATGAGCTTCCTCCGAAGGGTGGTATTAATCTCAACACTTTACAGAGTTCTTTTGATTCTTCAGAGGCATCCCATGGAAGACAAAACACTGCTCAGTAGACCATTTAACACTTTAGTACTTCTAGAAGGGAGATGCGCCCTGCACAACACGCTGCCACGGATCTCAAAATGGTGATGTGCCCCTGACAGTTTTATTCCAGAAGCTAAACAACAGCATTCCAGTAATTTTCACAGAAAATGGTTCCCTCTTATCTAGTGCTCTACATGCCAACGTGGGCGAGAGTCTACGACTGAAGGACGTCTATTCTAATGCCTTTATTATTCAGGGCTGTGTCCACTTAACACTACTTCTACATGATTATATGGCAGTTTTGATTAATATGAGATTAATATAAGGCACAGTAATAATGCACTTCAGGTAAGATCATTCCAACAGTGGCTGGCCTCTCCCTTAGAGATAGGGTGAGAAGTTCGGCCATCCGGGAGGGGCTCAGAGTAGAGCCGCTGCTGCTCCACATCGAAAGGAGCCAGCTGAGGTGGTTCGGACATCTGACAAGGATGCCTCCTTGGGCGCCTGGCATGTCCCCCCGGGGCAGACCCCGGACACGCTGGAGAGATTATATCTCTCGGCTGACCTGAGAACACCTTGGTGTTCCCCTGGATAAGCAAGAGGAGGTGGCTGGGGAGAGGGAGGTCTGGGCTTCTCTGCTTAGGCTGCTGTCCCCACGACACGGCCTCGGATAAAGCGGATGAAGATGGTCTAACCTCTTGTGCAAATGGCCAGTTTTTCAGAACTTCAAATATATTCTAAATTGTGATCTGATGACTGTTCACCAAACCACACTGAAATTTGATCAGTTAATACAAATCAGTCGACACACAGAAACCAGGAAGCTTCAGATGCCAAAACTTGCTTTCCTTTCCTGGAAATCTGCAAATTCATATGCAGTTTTTCTTTAAAAGATCTCTTGGGCACCAGTGTTTATCAAAGGCTTAAATCCATTAGTTGTAGTTCCACAGCTGGGATTACTCTCTGACCATAAAAAAAGCTACTAATGGATCTCACAGGGCAAGAGTTGTATCAGCAATGACAAATAGGCCCAGCATATGGTTAATCTGCTTTGCAAATGTTGAACTTTAAAATTGTGAGCACTAATACGTTTATACTTAGTTTAGCAGCTGGGTGCAGTGTTGCCAACTTAGCGACTTTGTCGCTATATTTAGCGAGTTTTCAGAAAAAAAGACGTGAAAACGTGTATCGCTTTTACTCTCAACAAGCAGCGGGTGCTGTAACGCAGTCAGTTCTTCTTTTACTCTTTTACTCTTATGCTGTTTTGTGGATCACAAGGTTTAAAACTACTTATAAACACACACACACAAAGTAACTCCACCAGAGTGCCTATTTCGGGTCACTTTTGCCGGTCCAAGCCCGGGTAAAGGAGCAGGGTTGGAATTGTGACATTAAAAAAAACAATAATTGCTAAAATAAATTTAATTTGTAGTTCTAAATAAACTCTAAATGCATTTAGGACGTTTTTTACTCACTTTATGTCTCTTCCACTCTCCATCTCTTTTGTATAGCTGTAGGTCATTAATTCAATCACGGTTCAACGTGCTGATGTTATGATAAACGTAATGAGTTTAAAGACTAAAGAAGAGCTTTTTCACGCTACACCTTTCCTCTCACAAGTAGGCAAAATGTTAAATGGTAAATAGCTTGTATTTGTATAGCGCTTTACTTAGTCCCTATGGACCCCAAAGCGCTTTACACTACATTCAGTCATCCATCCATTCACACACACTGGTGATGGCAAGCTATTATTCCATTTCAAAATATTTTATTTGTAAGGCCGTTTTAGAGGCGGCAAGCAGGGTGATAAAGAGGAAAGAAGGTAGAGGGGAAAAGAAGATTGTACCTTGGTGGATGAAGGAGTGTGATAAAGTGATTAAACATCGAAATGGTAAATGGCCTGTATTTGTATAGCGCTTTACTTAGTCCGTATGGACCCCAAAGCGCTTTACACTACATTCAGTCATTCACACACTGGTGATGGCAAGTACATTGTTAGCCACAGCTGCCCTGGGGCGCATGACAGAAGGCGAGGCTGCCGGACACTGGCGCCACCGGGCCCTCTGACCACCACCAGTAGGCAACGGGTGAAGTGTTCTTGCCCAGGACACAACGATCGAGACTGTCGGAGCGGGGCTTGAACCTTCCGATTATAAGACAAACTGCCAACTCTTGAGCCACGATCGCCCCAAGTTAAGAAAGAGAGCAATGAGGTAAGGGGCATAGATGAAGAGAGGAGTGATTTTATTATTTGCTAAATGAGGATGAAGACAAATGTAAAGAAAGGATGCAAAGAAAGAGGAAGGATCACTGCTCTGCCTTCCATCACTGAGAAACAAGTGCATTTTTACTATCTTGCAAAGAAGCACAAGATCGGGAACACATTTATATAATGCAGTACTGCACATTCATATTATTTCATCTCTCTGGATGCTTTGTATCAAACACTTGTGGGCAAATTTTCGTGATGTTAATAAGCAAGCTGGTAAAAGGCCAGCAGCTTCTTTTTTTATGCTGCCTGTGCTGTTTGTTTTCTATGCTGCAGGTGTGTGCGTGCGGGTTTTGATTTCCATTTGAAAGTGTTGTGTGTCCTAGTTGTACATATTGGCACACTTTGGCTCGCTTACATAACGGCCTTCCAGTCCACCCTTGAGCTTTGGTAAAAAACAAAGTAGCTCTATCTGTAGATGGATCTTTTTTTACAAGGCAAATGTATCCAAATGTATCTACAAAATGTAGCCTGACTGATAAGACCGATGCAAAATTTTAGTTTTTGAAGTTTTTGAAGAATAAACCAATGATAAATCAGCACCATTGAGAAGAACAGAGGTACCCAAAGGGCCTACAAGACAGTGGAGTACAGAGAAATCTAAAATAAATAAAAAATTAAATCAATCCCAAACATACCTATGGTATGAATCAAACCTCATGAGCCAACTGTTGTTGTGATTTGGCGCTAGTAAATTAAACTGAATTGACTAGTAGATAAAACTAAATTGTAATTAGTGTTTGTCATTTAAATGTAAAAATGTACTATGCTATGTACACATGCAAAATATTCTAATATGTATATACAGAATACTTAGTGGCTCTAGATAGTAATTATTCTTTACTGTAAATTTACTCTACTGTAAAGCTCTTTGCAGTGAAAATAAAATATTGCTGGAAAAGCTAACAACTTTCCTAAAGCTGCCAATACATTAGTGAATTAAAATACTATAAATATACTATAGTAATTATGTAAATCAGCGGTCCCCAACCTTTTTTGCACCACGGACCGGTTTATGCCCGACAATATTTTCACGGATCGGTCTTAAAGGTGTCGCGGATAAATACAACTGTCATGATACGGCTGCGTGGCAGGCAGGATGAGGAACCAATCGCAAAACTCACGGACTCAAGGGATGAACTCAAAAGGCAGCTTTATTGCTGACAAGAAAATACAAAACTTAAACTGGGAACAATAAACTAATACTCGGAGAGAGACACAGGGAAATCCACGCAGCATGAGGGAGAACGCGACGCCGAACAAAGGGAGACGCAGACAGAAATACACAGAGGGTTAACGAGGAAAGTGGGACCACACGGGGAACACAGCTGACACAGATAACCATAACGAGACAGGGCGGGGTGAACATAACACTGACGGGAGACGGGCAGAGTCAAACAGGAAGTACAGAGGTTCAGACAGGAGGAGAGAGAGCACGGGGAAAACACAGACATAACGGGCTGGGGAAACATGGAATAAAACATAAGGAGAGACGAGGGCTCACAGATACACAGAGGGGCACACAGGGGGTAAAAGCCACGAAGGGAAAACACTTAGGGAACAACACAACAGGGCAACTCGGACCCTCCAGCGGAGACGAGGAGGCTGAACGGGCCCCTCGGACCCTCCAGCCGAGACGAGGAGGTGCTGGCCGGGCTGAGCAGAGCCGCCAGCGGAGACGAGGAGGTGCTGGCCGGGCTGGGCAGAGCCGCCAGCGGAGACGAGGAGCTGCTGGAGGGGTCCTCCTGAACCCCCAGCGGAGACGGATGCAGAGCCAGCGGGTGCGGGGTCCTCTGGCACCGCGGGCGCTGACTGTAGCGGCACAGGGCACGCAGCCGGCTTAGGATGCGACGGCTGGAGGCTGTGTAGGGCAAACAGTAGTTTAAAGTGTTTCAGCACCGCGTATCCTCAGCTGGTGAAGAAGGATCACAAAGGCTTCCAGCTGAGGTGGGCAGTGACTGAACGGGTTGCTGGGCTAAGCACTGAGCTGGTGACAGAGACAATAACTGAGCTGACAAACTAACAGGCAATGAGGCAAAGGACTGAGGCGGTAACGGAGCGGATGACTGAGCAGACTGTGGAGCTGATGGCTGCGCTAAAGACAGGGGTGCATGTCGCAGTGATGGCGAAACAGCAGGTAGTGGAACCGATGACTGAACAGGAGATGGAGCTGCTAACTGTGCTAAAGCCTGGACTGGTGACAAAACAAGAAACTGCGTAAACAACTGAGCTACAGACTGTGTTATGGATAGTAAAGCCAGTTGAAGTGGTAGTTGCGCTTGTGGTTGAGCAGGTGTCTGACTCTGGGTTGCTCTCCTTCTGGGAACAGGAACAGGTGCTAGGCCTGGCCGAACACCAGCCATCCCCACCCGAGGAACAGATACGGGTGCAGGGACGAGCTGGGCTCTGGCTGCCTTTACCCTGGGGGCCGGTGTAGGTGCAGGAGCTAGCTGGACCTCTGTCGCTCCCACCCGAGGAACTGAGACGGGTGCAGGAGTCGGCAGGGTCACGGCTGACCTCACCCGGGGAACCGGAACAGGAGCAGGCAAAGGCAGGGTGTCCATCAACCCCACCCGAGGAACAGGTACGGGTGCCGGGATGCCAGGCTGGGGACAGAAGCAGGGGCCAGCTGGACGCCCTCTCCCGAGGAACTGGTACGGGAGCAAGGGAAAGCTGGGCCCGCGCTGCCCTGGTTACAGAAACTGGAGGCGGAGAGCGAAGCACAGGAGCAGTAACAGACACTGGGAAAATCAAGTTAGTGGAGCCAAACACAGTTTTAGCAAACAGAGACTTATGGTGGGCTGGTTCTAGCAACTCTGCTGTACTTAAGTTGTCCATGTCAGGAGTAGCAGTCTCTAAAACAGTCATAGCACAGGAAGATCCAGGTTTAGCAGAGTCAGAGTCAGTAATACCGAGCACAAAGGGATCCGTTGCGGACACAGGAGCATTCACACAGACCGTTTCTAAATATACAGGTTGGAGAGCAGCATAGTCTAGGAGTGGAGACACACCATTCACAGTCTCACACTCAGCAGGTACACAGACCGCAGAACTGTTAACTTCACAGTGCTGTTCATAAGTATGCGGCTCAAAAACGGTCTTTTGCTTCTCTACGGTCTGTGAGTTAAATGCAGCTGACCTGGGAGGAGCACAGGAAACATAGTCGCTCTCAAAAACGGGCGTGAGGGTAGGCAATGCAGGACCAGAATTAACAGACCCAGACTTTCCAGACACGGAGTTAATGGCCTCAGGGACATTGTTGTGTTTGTTGGGGAGAAAATTTACTAGTAAGTAAATTTACTTTGATGGGACGCATGTGAATGTTTTTCAGTAGTATTTTCAATGAAATTTATTATAAGAGATTCACTGTTTGGTGAAAAAAAAGCTCAGATTCATAAGAAGGGTTGGCAATGAGTAATAGGCACAAAGCACATTTTAAATAACACATGGCATGTGTTTCACTGTGGATGAAGCATCTGCCCACCACAGAGGAAGGTGTGTTTCTGTTTGTTTATGGATGCTGCCAGAAGCAGCTCATCTTCAGCGGGATGCTTAAATCCAATGCGCCCCTGGAACATTTGTGTGACCCACATTTACTTATCTGCAGAAAAAAGATAATCTCTAAAAAGACTCTGACTCTCGCTCACTGTGTGTTCATGAAGTGTGACAAGTCTGGTGTTTTGTGTAGGAGGCAGCCAAACAATCTACAAGCAAAGCTAGCAATGTCCAAATCATCTGCAGGATTAAGTTTTGGTATAATTGGAAGATGATCAGGCGATAAAAGCATGCAAGCTACACATATGTTAGTTAATCAAGAGAAAAATACTAGTAATTCTACCAGGAATTTATGTGCTTACTGTAAAGCCTGGATATGAAGCAGATTTATTGTCGCTGTTGTTCATGTTTTTCTGAAATAGAAAACACCAACATGAACAGTAAAACAGCCTTTGTTTGCTTCTCTAATTAGCTGGGAGAGACCAAAAAGAGAGTAAATACTGGCCTTTCACCAGGCAGACACAACTACAACTTCTAAGGGTTTGAAACTAATTTTGGGGGAGAGGAATCGATTTAAGATCCTTTTATTATTCTTTGTTTTCCCACATGAGGACCCATTGATGGATTTGTTAGATGCATTTGAATATCATGGGTATCACAACCCTCTTTAGAGTTCAAAGGGAGGCACTAAAAGTGATTGAGGGGTGTTCTAACTAACAGCTATCACCACTGCGCTTCTCTGATGCCCTATATTAAGATAATTATTTTCTGTAAAATATTTTATTTTTCGCTTTTATGTTGAGGTGTGCAAATGAGGTCAAATTTATCTAAATGTGAGTGCACAGAGTTTTCCAGAACAGAAATCAGAACTTTAAAACCCAAGTTCAGTTTTCTTATTTCATTTTGTTGGCACTGTGACTGCAAATTTTGGATATCACTTTTTATCAATTCAAAAGTAAAAGAAGGAAGAAAAGCGATGCTCACCATGTTTAGCAGGAATGAAATGTTCAATAAATCTAAATGATAGATGAACAAACCCTTCTGCAAGAACCTTCAAAATATGGAAAGAAATCAGACTGTAAAGTTTGGTGATGTAAGTGTCCTGATGTCAGGATTTCTGGCTAACTAAGAAAATGCCCTTTAAAGTTTAGGTTTGTTCAGTTTATGTTTAGTGGAAACTAGTATTTATAGGCAAAAACAAACTGAAACTATCACTATCAACATGAATTCCTTGACTTAAGATCACTTTTGGAAAAACACATTGTTTTTTTAATTTTTTTTTTTATTTACACATAGGTATCATATCGCTGAATATGCAATCATTTGGGCTACGTCTACACGTACACGTGTAATTTTGAAAACATATTTTGGGGCTTAGGCTGCCAGAAATGATTATTTTGATAGTCGATTAGTCACCGATTCTTTTTTTTTTTTTTTTTGCCTGTCCCGTTTGGCTCTTTTGCCATCAGAATTGTTGTCTAAAGGCAAAGAAAGATCCCAACGGATTTACTTTACCAAATTGACCATCCCAGCCTTGCCTAATGGTCCATTTGATTCACCTTTTATTGTTTATTTTATTTTCACTTACTGAATACGGGACAGACTTGACTGGGGGGAAAGAAGGGGGAAGAAGGAAAGAGGGAAAGAGAAAAAGCTGAGAAGAGGGACGGGGGAGAAGGGCAAAAACAAAAAACCAACAGAATGAGCAGAAAAAAAAAGAAAAAAAAATGCATATATCAATCACCTGGATCACCTGCTGAGAAAGAAAAAAGAAAACAAGCAGAAGAGAACAAGAGTAATAGAATAAACAACATCACAATGATATATGGGATTTTGACAGTAAATACTAAATATTAAAATTATTGTGCAGCACATAAGATCAACGGAACACAGTGTGCTTGAGGTAGGAGCCAAAAAGGGTGTAGTTTGTGGGTGTGATCACCCGTGTGTACACCTGTGAGCATGGACGCGCTTGTTTTTTTTTGTTTTTTTTAAAAGGTTCTTTCATGTAATGATCTGCTAGAGGGTTTGGGGGGGCGCATTATTTTTACGATTAGTCGACTAATCAGATCATGCATCCATGGTGGTTTAAAACATTACAAAGTTACCCACTTATAGGCGGTCGAGTAGCGGAAGCGCATTGGGGGTTCAATGCTCTTTACTCCCAGCCTGGTGTGAGAGCAGCTGGACTCGGCTCATCGTTTTCAGACCCCTCGCTCTATCGCTAACTATCAGGTTAACATGTATAAGTCACTCGGTTAACTTAAATTTTATGTATTATTGTTTGCCTTTTTTCTGTGTTTTATTTGTTCCGGAGTAAATCGGTTTGGCTGAGATCAAGTTATTAGATTAAATAAAACTTTATTAATCCATGCGGTGGGGTTCCTCCGGGATTTTCACACAGCTGAATAACGTTAAACAGAAAACTGATTAAACAGAAGTGTGAGACGGTCGAGAATTTAGGCCAGTGTCCTGTTATATTTTAGATAGCAAGGAGCAGACGGCCGAGTTTATTAAACTCCACCGACACAGCGGTGACGCAAATCTGAAGCTGAGCGTCCCATTTCACAGCCTCGCACTTCCGGCCTTCTCGGTCTTTGAAGGACCCAGCCTACGTAGACCGCGGAGGCCGGGTCCTCCGAAGGATGCAGCTGACATTTTGGGACACAGCTACTGTTGCTGTTAATCTGACTATCTTCTGTTTTTCCACGCTAACATATACACACACATTTACTGTCCCTCCATTTAGAAAGACAAAGGCATTACAGTGAACTTCGGCCGTGGCTTCTACATTCAACACAGATGCTCTCATTTGTTTTAAATCACATTTAGGTAGGCTGTATGTATTTTTGGCATTCCTAAGTTGTGAGTCTACACCAGTCATATTTCACAGTGCTATGATTATGAATCTGTCATGGTGTGCTGTGTGGCAGGATGTAGGACACAAATGCAGGACTCAGAGACTGAATGATAAACTAACAGCGGCAGCTTTGTTGCTGGAGGAAAAACCTTAACATGAAATACAGGAAAGCTAAACTAGAAAAGCAAACACAAAACTCAACGTAACAGCGTCAATGAGGCAAAATCCAAAATACTGTCTTTAGTTATTAACATTTGACGCTTGTCGTTGACCTGCAATTTTACTACACATGTTCGCATCAAACCTGTTTATCAGGTGGTTGAGCGGGTCATCAGATTGGAAGGCTGGTGGACCGGTCTCCTTCTTGGGCAAGAAAATAAACCCAAAGTTGATCCATCCATCAGTTTCTGTGTGCATGTGCAAATGTTATAACAGTGCTTAGATATAGATGGAAGCCCTGTATGAATTTGTGTCTGAATGAGACTTGTAGTAAAAAGTCCTTTAAGTGCTCAAATTGAGTAGAAAGGTGCTATGTAAGACCAGTGTTACTGCCTGGAAGGAGTGTTTGAGTCCCACACCAATGTTTAGGTACAGTAGCACGGACATGAAAACAAGGGTCCAAAGTTTTCCCAGCAGGATATGGTAATTTGTATAGCGCTTTTACTTGGTCCTAAGGACCCCAAAGCGCTTTACACTATACACAATCATCCACCCATTCACACACACATTCACACACTGGTGATGGCAAGCTACATTGTAGCCACAGCCACCCTGGGGCGCACTGACAGAGGCGAAGCTGCCGGACACTGGCGCCACCGCCACCAGAGCCAATTACCTTCTTTTTTTTTTATTTTTATATATATTCTTTTTTTTTCACAGACTACTGTCCAGCAGGAGCTGATGAGTATGAGCCACACATGACCTCAGGTGTCCAATTGTTGACAATTTCAGGCTTCTCAGACATTACTAAACCAACAGACTCACCCATACGTCTCCCAACGTTTATTTTATTACAGTTTCAGTGTAATCTCCTTACACTCTAAGAAACGTCAAAATTTTATGGATGTATTACAACTTTTTTGGTTACATTGTTGCCACTTCCATTCTTTTTTTCGTTTGCTGTGTCAAGACGTGCAATGGGGTGAAGAGGGGGGCACCCTTGAATGGGAACCAGTAAAGGGGTTCTCCATTATCATCTGTTTGCCCTGCTTTATCCAGACTTCTCACTCTTCTTTCTTTCATCCTTCCCCCATCAGTCCTCCATCTGCCTGTTATCAGGGCTTTATGTTGTTAGCTGTTGAAAAGGACAGATAAGGGAAGCAAGTATACAGCCGCAGGCTTAATAGCTCATTCCCAAATCAACGCACACACATACACTAAAATGTACAATCAGTCGTTTAACGGTGATTGGCAGAGACAGCAAATGACTCAGCTCCCTGACTACTCTGTATAAGACGAGTTTAGGCTGGAAAAATGAGCACATGGTGCTGATATTTTTCAGATGCACAGAATAAGGGAATATATTTCTTGTGAGCCTGGGTGACTCATTTCTCAAACCTTAATTCTTAAATTCATTGATGGGAAAATAAGATAAAAGTCTGACAAATGTCCTCTCATTCCAAAAGTGTCATTGCTTTCTGAAAATGTCTTCAATTACATTTAAGGGGGTAAACTGTCCTAAGCTAAGAGAAAATGTCCTAATTTTCTACATTGTCCTGTGTCCTACTTTACCAGAAATCTCCACCTGTTCTCGTCTGAGGGCATCAAGTATGGCTGTTTTGTTAAGAGTTGCCTCCACTGCACAAGCACAAATACTTTGTCTTTGCTATCCTGATGCACAACCAGTACTGCTGAGAGACAGTTTATGTTGCCAGTACTTCTCATGTGATGAATAATATGCTAAAACAAGAAGATTGTAAAAGATTTTTAACATGTTTATCAAGCACGTGTTCAAATTAAAATTTGTACTGTTATGCTGTGTTTGGTTTACACCAAACATGTATGGCCACATATTTCTACAGGGTGGGCCATTTATATGGATACACCGTAATAA
>NW_024583378.1:85670-94322 GCF_018398535.1 Haplochromis burtoni
GGGGGTCAGATCAGGAGGGGGCCATTCAACTGGCCTACGACGACCAATCCACTTTACAGGAAACTGTTCATCTAGGAATGCTCGGACCTGGCACCCATAATGTGGTGGTGCACCATCTTACTGGAAAAAGTTTTCCAAGCTATATAGTTTATGTCTTCCATATTTCCAACCATATCCATAATCACATACTGTGTATGCTACCATTGTATATAGTGTATTATCTTACTTTTTTCATTGATTGTACTTATTTGTATTTTTGTATTTCCTTCATATATCTGTACCTGAGCTGAGGTGACGCAAAAGTTTTCCCCGTTGAAGGATCAATAAAGTCTTATCTTATCTTAACTCAGGGAACGTGCCAGCTTCAGTGCACAAAGAGAGAAACGCATCATCATGTAGCAATTTCAAATATCCAGTGGCCTTGAGGTTTCCATTGATGAAGAATGGACCCCATATACCACACCAAACCATCACTTTTCTTGGTCCAACAGTCTTGGAGGGATCCATCCAATGTGGGTTAGTGTCAGACCAATAGCGTTGGTTTTGTTTGTTAACTTCACCATTCACATAAAAGTTTGCCTCATCACTGAACAAAATCTTCTGTGTGAACTGAGGGTCCTGTTCCAATTTTTGTTTTGCAAATTCTGTGTGCCGATCTGGGTCATCCTCGTTGAGATGCTGCAGTAGCTGGAGTTTGTAAGGGTGCCATTTGTGAGTAGCTAATAGCCACCAAAGGGATGTTTGACTAATGCCACTCTCCAGTGACATGCGGCGAGTGCTACGCTGTGGGCTCTTGCTGAATGAAGCTAGGACAGCCACTGATGTTTCTTTAGTGACAGTTTTCTTGGGTCCACATTTTGACAAAATCAACACTGAACCAGTTTCACGAAACTTAGCAAGCAGTTTGCTGACTGTAGCATGGGAGATGGGTGGTCTCGTAGGGTGTATTGCATTGAAATCTGCTGCAATGACCCGGTTACTGCGTTCACCAGATATCGATACAATTTCGATCCGCTCCTCACGTGTCAACCTCTTTGACATGTCAATGGCTGTGAACAAAGAGAAACTTGTAAATAAGCGATGATTATACTGATCTTGTAATGACTGTAAACAGGGAGCTACAATTAATAAAAAAATGGATGGACATAAATAAATTATCATTAAATATAAATAAAACTAAAGCAATGTTTTTTGGTAATTTAAAATATAATGTAGAATTACCAATTATCATTGAAGGTGTACCAATTGATAATGTGAGTGAAAACAAATCTTTGGGAGTCGTAATTGATAACAAAATTTCATGGAAACCCCACGTCAGACACATAAAAACCAAAATTTCCAGAAGCCTTGCAGTTTTGAACAAAGTGAAACCATACCTTGATAAAGATTCGTACTTCGTACTTCGTACTCTGTACTGTACTCTGGTTCTTCCATATCTTACATATTGTGTGGAAGTGTGGGGAAACATATAAAAATACAACTAATCCATTAGTCACAGTACAGAAACGAGCACTGCGTATTATTCACAAGGCTGGTTATCTAGATCATACTCACAAATTCTTTCTTCAGGCAAAGTTACTTAAATTCCAGGATCTGGTTAATTACAATACATCCATAATTTTGTATAAAGCTTTTACTAAACTTTTACCGGCAAATTTACAAACTAGATTTGAAATTCGAGAAAAGGTTTATAATGTGAGAGGCTTTGGAGAATTCAAATTACCCAGAACTCGAACAACCCGTAAAGGTTTTTGTGTGTCTGTATGTGGTGTGAAAATCTGGAACAGTCTGAGTTTACAATTGAAACAATGCAAAAATATTCATAGATTTAAATTTCTCTACAAACAGTTGGTCTGGTCACAGTATACTCAATGATGCTTTTAGTGTGCTCTGTAATGTCTGTTCTCTTACCATTGCTGGTATGGATTCCAAAAAAAAATAAATAAAAAAATAAAAAAATAAGTGTGCATATGTATGTACATATATGTACATGTGTGTGTAGATATATATGTATGTATATGTATGTGTGTTTGTTACTTGTAGTTATTACTGCCTGTTACCTGTGGTAATGCAATTTATAATTTATATATTCTGTATTCAGTTATGAAGGCTCTAATTGTTGTTTGCGAGCTGCCGTTTAGATGCTTGTATGTGCCCGGGGCTGTTGATGGGTCTGTATGCAATGATGGGCGTAGCTGCGGGAAGTTTGTTTTTTTTTGTTGATGAGTGAGTATAGGGGTGGGATTTAATAAGTTTTCTTCGTCCCACTCCTTTTTCAGGCAATTTTTGTTTTTTGTTTTGTGCATTTTATGTTCAATATAGGTATTTGTTGTGCCTGAAAGTGAACAAATAAATGAATGAATGAAAGTCATGAAAGAATAAAGTTACGTTGAAACCAAGCACACCATTGTTTTTCTTGTGACATTACCAATAAGTTTGATGTGTCACATGGCCCTCTTCCTATTGAAAAACAAAAGTTGTATCCAAGATGGCCGACTTATAAATGGCCACCATGGTCACCACCCATCTTGAGGAGTTTGCCCCCTCACATAAACTAATGTGCCACAAACAGGACTTTAATATCACCAACCATTCCCATGTTATTACGGTGTATACATATAAATGGCCCACCCTGTACTTTGGTCTCATCTGTCCAAAAGACATTGTTCCAGAAGTCTTGTGGTTCTGACAATGTTATCGTCTTCATTTAGAGTTGTTTGCTAAGCTTTTTGTTAATTTTTTTTTTTTACTGTCACTAATATGTTAACTGAAGCCTTGAGGGTTGAAAATGTAGCTTTGGGATCTTTTGCAGATTCTCACCATGTAGTGAATTTGCTGGGACGTCCATTTCTGGCGTTACGCTTTAATACTACAGAAGTAGCAAAATACCAAGATCTCTGCTTTTATAGACATGTTCACACTTGATAATGATTAAATAATCAAGTGCATTTGATTAGTAGCACCTTAATAGTCTTTACCCTTTTAATTTTTGTGAACAAACAAAAAAGGAGAAGAAGCCAAATTCTGTTCATTTTCTTAAATGGTACTCAGAAATATAATTAATTGAAAATCTTGTACTTTTCAAATCTGATTGCACGGTCCGTCATGTTTCTCCTCCAAAAGGTCAAAATAAAAAGGTTTCTACTTTCTAATCTGCCCTGTTTTTGTTAAAAATATCCACATTTTGGAAGAACCGTCACTCTAAAGCACAAATCTGAACCTCAGAAAGATACAAATGCAATAATGCACATAGTGGGGTTTTTCTTAGGCACTCCCTTCAGAAGAGGGAGGAAGTAAGCAGAGCTGACTGAGCATGTTCACTGAATCCACCCTGAAGAGACAGAGATTACAAAAAGAAATGATGTGGAAACATTTCCACATCATTTGGGCAGAGTTGAGACTGCTGCTCACGGACCAATGGATTTAAACATCAGAGTAAAAGCCAGAGCTGGTTGACATAAATATGATGCCATATGAACTGGTAAAAAAGGACTCTGGAGAAAAAGATAAAATAATAAATAATCATAAGAGACATTTTCTGTGATCAAGAAGTTCTTTAAGAGTAAAGATGGACGTTACCAATAAACCGAGCTGGGCTTGCCTGTTTCTGCCTCATCTCCTAATTTTCACCTAGAATGACTTCTGACTTTCTGCAAGACAGACTGCAAATCTTGACATTTACAGTCTGATCTTTTTTCTTTTTCTTTTTTTTTTCCCCCGCCATTGATTTTCACTGCAACTGCTGGAAAACACTGAGTGGCAGATTGAGTCAGCCTACGTCTAGTTGATTTTCTCCAGGAAGGAGAATGTAGTTATGGTTTAGTATGGTTTGTCTATTTTTCTTTTTGTTCTTGATGAAAGTTAAACAGTGCAAGAACAAGCTGTTTTTGTTTTTGTCTTTTTTAGGCTGAGCCATGTCATTGTTTTACTTATCAAAGTTTGAGAATATTTCTATTTTTAAGTTTTGACGAGGTGGAAAAGCAGTTTTTGAGTTTGCAAAATTATGCTTATATGTGTGGTCTCAGAATCTCATCTCTCCTTTTTGCAGATGATGTGGTTATCTTGACATCATCGGGTGATGTGTTTCAGCTTGCATTGGAGCGGTGGGAATGAAAATCAGCACCTCCAAATCTGAGGCCATCGTCCTCAGCCAAAAAAGGGTGCAGTGCCCACGCCGGGTCAGGGACAAGTTCCTGCCCCAAGTGGAGTTTAAGTATCTTGGCGTCTTGTTCATGAGTGATGGGAGAAGGGAGCTGGAGATCGACAGACGGATTGGTGCTGTGGCTGCAGGGATGCAGTCGCTGTACAGGTCTGTCGTGGTGAGAAAGAGAGCTGAGTGTAAAAGCGAAGCTCTCAATTTAACGGTTGATCTACGTCCCTACTCTCACCTATGGTCACGAGGTGTGGCTAGTGACTGAAAGAACAAGCAGGAAAAAATGAGCTTCCTTCCTGTTTGTTTTTTTTTCAGTGTTTTATTTGTTCCTGGGTAAATCGGTGTGGCTGAAACGGCTGAGTTTATTAAACTCCACCAAGACGGCGGGGATGCAAACCTGAAGGCTAGACCGTCCAATGTTACAACCTTGCACTTCTGGTCTTCTCAGTCTTCAGGACCCGGCCCACATACACCACAAAGGCCGGGTCCTCCAAAGGATGCAGCCCCTGAATTGAGACACAGTTTATATTTCTCAGCCTGGGAACACCTTGGTCTTTCCCCAGAAAGGCTGGAGGAGGTGGATGGGGAGAGGGAGGTCTGAGAATCTCTGCTTAGGGTGCTGCTCCCGCAACCCAGCTACGGATAGGCGAAAGAAGATGGCTGAATGGATGGATGCTTTTCCAAAATGTTGCCTAATTCTTGAAAGTGTGATGAGATTTTCCCCACTCTTTTATACTGTAAAACAAATCTCACTTCAAAAAGATGTCCTTAGTTTGTTAAAGTGCATTCACTAATGCGTGGGCATGAATGTTATCCTGAACAAAATTACTGTCAGATTTGTGAAACGTGTACCGGCAATTTTTGTTTTTACCAACATGAATCAGAATCATTCTTAATAAATGAGCTTGTGCTTGTACTGCCACACTCCCATTTCCCTATATAAGGAAACTCGTTTACCTTGATGCAGAGTAGAGAAACCAGTGATGATGGTGAAAAAGTATTCAGTTTCTGGGCACGTGGGGAAAAAAACACAAGAGCGACAAAATGCAGTGAAACAATAGTGCCAAATGAGGAAACCAGAAGCTTTCCAGTGGTTGAAAAACAAAAATTGTGCGCTCAGGCTGAAGTGACAAGGGTGATGAATATTGTTTCCCCTGAGACACTCACTATGGCACAAGTATAAGATATGAAGGTAGCACTTTATAATAATGCCACACTATTAAGCTTTATTAAGATACTAGCAAGTGCCTAATTCATCATTTATATATGATTACTTCACCTTATTATGCCATTTATAGATACAGATATAGTATTATGGTTATTTCTAGCAGTGATCTAGTGGCAGTGATAGATGCACATGGTGTAACAGTAACAGACAGTATGTCATGTTATAAATGCAGAAATGTTTATGTAAATCGTTAAAGGTGTTTTGCAAGATTAAAACCAAAAATAAAAGAGTAGCAGATGAAAAGATGACAGAAATTATACTGATAGCAAAAATAACAGCAACAATAAATATAATAAATATAATGAAGGGCTGTAGTCTAACTTATTGCCGTGGGCACGCCTAACTTTTTAAAGTTAGGCGTACTAACAATTTTATATTTTCTGGGGCAGTGCATTTGTTGCAGCATATAATGTGTTTTTCTGGATACACTGTGCTTTTTCAGCATTCAAAGATTGATGACACCGTGTCAGAGCACTGGCTATGAATTTCAGAAGGATCAGGCCTTAACTTAACAGAAAAGTTAGCAATAGTTCTTTTCCTATTACAGCTACATCCACTTCTGTCGTGCCTAGGCTGCTCACTAGGGCTGGGTATCATCACTGATTTCTATAATCCATTCGATTCCGTTTTCAAAGTCCCGATTCGATTCAACTTAGCCTCAGACAGTCAGAAATATTATAATTCTGATCATTTATCAGTACTGACTTCATCAGAATTGTGAACATCACAGCAGATGCCTTTGTGTGAAAGTAACTGAGAATAAAACAGAAAAACATGAAGGAGATTTTCCTGGTCTGGCTTTTTATAGCAGATAACCTTAAAAATATTCTACAATGTTCTGCATATAAAGTTTAAATTTCTTCAGTATTGAACAACAGAAAAAATAGGCTTTCTTGTCCGAGGTCATTTAAGTGAAAAAAAAAAAGAAAAGAAAAAGACAGCAGCCACAGCGCTGTAAACAACGGTAGACTGGTGGGTAATAAGCGAATGAATAATACAGAAAACAGAGATTGGAGACGGGAAACTGTTCTTGAAGTACAGAGAGAGAGAGAGAGCTAGCTGTGCATGAGAGTGTGATTTTAATAGTCGTGGAAGCAAAACAGCAAAATTCATGACGACATTGATCAAATGTGAAGCGCAGTTTGCTGCTTCTTTTGCTGCTGGCTCGGTGAATTTTGGTTGGAGAGACAAAACCTGCAGCTCAGAATCAGCGCAAAAAGACGTAACACAGCGCGGACCGGACGCATCAGGATCGCTAAGCTCCGACAGCGTGTCCGTCTACGGGCCGTCGGGTGAGAAAGCCGAGAAAGACAAAGTTGATTCTGATGCGTCGGGTCTGTGTTTACGTCTTTGTGTGGAATCCGTGTACCTGCTCTCATTTGCTGTTTGGTTGTTGTTGAAATGGTTTTGTGAGCTTTAATCTGAGAATCTGGCGTTTCTGGCAAAACACAGTTATATTTAAAAGTCGATTCAGGATTTAATGAATTGATATCGCTTTATTCAAGATACTCACCTGCACTTTCAACTGGACCATGGCCAATCAGAGAGGTTCCGCCCCTTACCATCTCCGATTGGTTTAGTCCACGACAGGGGCAATGTGTGTTTGTCGTTGACCACAGGGAAGGTTGCAGATTTGCAAATTAGATACGTAGAAACTTTCCAGAAGTCTCTCTTAAAATGTCTTCAGGCTGTAAATTAACCATTGGGCAAAGCTAGGTGTATTAGGTATTGCTTTTTTTTTTTTTATTAATCAAAGCTACCAAAACTTTTCAAGTGTCATCACTTTGCTGTAACGTCTATAGTTTTTTTTTTTTTACAATATGATTTCAGTAATGTTACGCTCCTGCATACTGCATTTGCTGATTAATTAGATATTAGTACCTCTTAACCAAAAATGAACTGACCATTGGTTTCAGTATGTATGATGAAAAGTCTTCAACCCTCAGCTCTAGAATATTTAAATCATGGGAGTACCGAAGCCTCCCCTTCATCCTAAATAGAAAGGCTCACAGAGTCGACTCAGCCCAGTTCAAGGAAGCTCTGAATACCCGGATATGTCTCCATAATCTGCTTAGCGACTGGAAATGTCAGAGGGCTGATGGCCGAACATGAATCGAGCTGAGTTGGCCATGAGGGGATCGCCTACGGAGAAAGAGAGTTTAATGTTGGGGATCAGTGAGGGAAACTCACCCTTTAGAAAATATAATAGCTTCAAAGGTCGAATCTGTGACAAACTCTTTTGATTCTGCTGCTGTGCTCTGCTGTTCCTGTTCTTTACTTAGTATTTAAACAGCCACATCACTCACCTGCAGGTTATCAGGCTTATTCAATCCAGCAGAAAGTATGCCAGTTACTTTTATTCTTGACTTAAGCCTGACTCGCTGTGTCGTCAATGACAACCTCATGAGGTCAAGGCAGCTGCAGGTTTTGAAAGCCAAAGAGTCCTTATACATTCATATTTCCATATTTTCCTCACTATAAGTTGCACTTAAAATCTTTTAATTTTCTCAAAAATCGACCGTGCGCCTTATAATCCTGTGCGCCTTATGTAAGAATTCTGGTTGTGCTTACTGACATCGAACTGATTTTATGGGGTACATGACGCTCAAATCTGTAAAAGATGTTTTAGTACGACTTTGATAAGCTACAAACGGCTTGATGGATTATCGGAGCATTACGGCTGCTGTAATCAGGAGCCTCGCGGAGTAAGCTGGGTCCTAAACCCCGTCCACTTCAGGTCCCAAAGTCAAAAGAACACTACGGCATCACTGAGAGTTAAACTGTCTAAAGTCTTTAATCTTTGATAAAATGATCAGTGTTGCTGCTCTACCAGGTGTAACAATTAAGTTGAGCATCCATGAAAACAGAATTTATTAAATTTAACGGAGTTAGAAGTTAGCAGGAAGTTAGCTCGCTAGTTTCCACCTAAACATGATATATCATGATCTGACTGAGAGATTTCTAAAAAAATTTGAACTTACAGCTCTGCTATCACTTCCAACATAAATGAAGACAGAAAACTAAACAGCAGTGTAGGGTTACTGAAGTTGGGCTAGCTATATAATGATGTGTTAAGTCAGACCTTCCCAAAGAGTGGGGCCCGCCCCCTGGGGGGGGAGGGCGCAGAGCCATTGCAGAGGGGGCGCGGCATGAAAAGGGGAAAAAAACAGAAAAAAACAACAACCCTTGGACACTGCTAGCATGGGGCGCCCACAGAAACGCAAAGCAGGAGATGAAGCATCGCTGAATATGTTTCCAAACCAACTTCATT
>NW_024583379.1:0-2179 GCF_018398535.1 Haplochromis burtoni
ACTCCAAAGACATGTTGCTGCACCTCTTTTTGCTTCTATCTCACATTATAGGTGAGTTTAAGAACAGGGATTAAAGTTTAGTTGAAGCTGCTGCATTAAGCAGATATACAGACTGCATTTCACTACTTTTCTTCTTTCTTTTTCCAGGACTAACAGCTGGAGACTCAATCACTCCTCAACAACCTGAAGTCACTGAAACAGAAAGAAGAAGAAGAAATACATAAAAACAGCCGCTATAATGTGATATTCATAGACTGCTTTACACAGTAGTTCTTAACAGACTTACTCTCTGTGATCACTAAAAGTTTGCTTTTTTTTTTAATTCATTGGTCCCGCTCCACAACAAGTCACAAAAGCTTATTTTACTGCGAGACAAAGACATTACAATACAGTATCAGAAAGAAAACTGAAAATCTGAGAGGAAGCGCCTGACAAAAGTTTGAAGTAAGAACTCCTTATTATCAGGAAGAGCCCTCCAAGACAATCAGGCTAAGACAGGGGCAGTCATCTGCCTCTGCAGGTCGGGTGGGAAGCATAGGAAGAGAAAAGACAAGCTGTGTCACTGAGACAACAAAATTTAATGACAGGCACCAGTGGCTACTATTTGGTTGTGCTTTGCTCTGTAGTCCAGTCATCCAACCTCCATGATGCACAATCTGGGGAAAAAACGGTGTGAGAGACAGTAGCAGGAGTTTCTCAGCTCAAATTGAAGAAATGTTTAGATGTTAAGTAGAATCAGAGCCAGTGTAACACTGATGATGATAAAAACTTTCTGACATGTGACATTTGTGGAAAAGTCTTTAAGAAAAAATCCATCATGAAGAATCCACACAGATGAGAAACCATATCATTGTGAAACTTGTGGGAAACATTTTGGTAAAAATAGTAATTTCTTGACCCATATGAAAACTCACACAGGTGAAAAACCATATTCATTTAAAACATGTGGGAAATGTTTTACTATAAGGAGTTGGCCCACATCAGAATCCACGCAGGTGAGGAACACTGTAAAACTGTAAAACCTGCAGGAAAAGATTATCTGCCTCATCAGCACTTAAAAGGTATAATGCAGTGCATACAGGGGAGAAACCATATTCCTGTAAAACACGTGGCAAAAGTTTGACAGAAAGTCGTAGTTTGATATGAGAAGCCATGCTGGTGATAAACCGTACCACTGTAAAACCTGCGGGAAAATGTTCACACACAGAAATCATTTAGTGGTCCACATGAAGATTCCCACAGGTCAGAGGTCATAGAGCTGAAATGTTGGTTGGGAAAATAATGTGTGTAAAGCCAAGCTTAAAAAATAATGAAGATTTAAAGTAGAGCTTCAGTGGGTTTCTTGAATATCACACTGTGCGGGATCAGCCTGATTATATCTGTTTTTCAGCAGTGATTCAAATTCTCTAATGGGACTTCTTCTGTTTGCCTTGCAGAAGTGTGTTTCAGCTCCTTAAGGAAACAAATTAACCAAAGAACTTTTTTTCTCTCTGACCGCCATTATTTTGTTCTGTGTCTTTAACTAATTGTTATGGAAAAATTGTGTATTCTTTAGGTCATATTCTGACTTTTGACTCAGTCTGCACCAGTTATTTGTGGCTTGAGAATTGTAATGTTGAAGTGTTGCAGTGTTGGTTCAGTCCATGTTTCTTTGTATTTAATACTTGTTACCTGTTACAGTGGTGAGAGACAACAAAGCTCTCTAAGTATAAATGACATTTATAGTGACATCATGTCCTTCTCTTAAGCTTAAAGTGGAAAAGAAATAGAAGCAAACCAACAAAGATTTTATTCTCACAAAAACAATACAACAGTGGTCAAAGGTGAGAAATCGTACTGTTACGAGACACTGGAGGAAGATTTACTTGAACATTGTAGCGCACACAAAGCAGACGTGTTCTCTTGAAGCATGTGGGAAAGCTGTCAAATGCTGTTGGCTCTCACTGCCATACCGTAGCACTTCCTGTTTCCATATCTGTTCTGTCTACCCTCTGACGTTTTTTGCTTGAATACTTACAGCCTTTTAGCTCCAGAGCTCTACCTGTTTCATATTCAAAACTATGCATGCGATCTAAGCACATATTCCTGCTTAGTCACCTGAAAATTGTGACTGTGTGGCAGCAATCTTCATCTCAGGCTACTCAATCAACCAAAGATCCAGACAGTTTTCATTCATTCG
>NW_024583379.1:2199-9992 GCF_018398535.1 Haplochromis burtoni
GGGGGGTCATATTCCTCTGCGGGGCAACCTGCATATGGCCGATAAAGCATTCACTCAATTCAATTCATTCAATTCAATTCAATTAGAAATGTTGAGTCTTGGTCCTGGGGTATAGAGTATGTGTGGGAAATGTGATTGTGTGTACAGTGTCCATTTCTGTTTGTCTCCTTGTTGGGTGAGTGCCAAGTATTTGCATATGTGTGCATGAGGGTGGGAATGCACGTTTGTGTCTGTGTGTGCCTGGGGCCTGGATCTCCTCCATGCCTGCTTCATACCCTGGGGGACGGGGCTGTGGCCCCCCCCACACCCTCTAACAGATCATTACATGGAGAAACCTTTTTAATACAAGTGCGCCCGTCCGGACAGGTGCGCACACAGCTGTACACACGGGTGTTCACAAACTACACCTTTCTTGGCTGCTACCTCAAAGCCCATTGTGCGCTGTCGCGCTTGAATGCTGCACAACAATTTCAATATTTAGTATTTACTGTTACTTACATTTATTTAGGTTATTGCAGTGATGTTGTGTGTATTGTGTTGCTCTATTTTTGCTTGTTTTCCCTTTTTTTATCTCTCAACAGGTGCCATGGTCCTGGTTTATTTTGACCCAGCGCTCTCAGTTTTCTTGTGTTTTGTATTATTGTTAATTTCATTTGTTATTTTAAGGATTTATTCTATGGTTCCTAGGGTGTTCTGTTTATTTTTGTTTATTAGATTCCCCCCTTGTGTCTTTGCTCTTCCTCACGTTCCTCCATACTCTCTCTCCAGTCTGCATCTCTGTGTACTTCCTGTTTACCTTGACAGTCTGTCATCAGTGTACACAATGTCCCCTCTAAGCTGCGTGCATGCACAATCGCGTACAGAAGATCTGCGTGGCACACAAAAAAAATCTAACCTGAATTGAAATTAAAATAAATACGTTAACAATTCATTCTGTTTTGCAGTGTGAGCCAGTAAGTGACCGGTGACTGGCTGCTCCACCCAATCACGCGATTCACATTCGTATATATGCAGCTATTCAACGTCATTGACAGGCTATGACGGCGTCCTTATGTGCCGACACCGGTGTTTTAGCGAGCAAAGCAGCTGATGTGGAGTGAAGCCACGTTAATGACAACGTGTACAACCATTGGAGATGTGAGCAGGATAGACGGAACAACTGACGGCAAAGTGTGGACTTTATACCAGTTTTTAAATTGTGTTGATCGGCCACGTAAAACCAGAGTTATGATAAAAATATCTGCAATGATTGGTTGTCTTCCTGAACTCTATCGTTGTTTATATTTACTGCGGGAAGAAACAGTAAAAACGCCATTTTATAAGGAAAACACTCGAAAGCCTGTGAGCAAAAACAACACCAACCCCCCCCCAGCCTTTCCTATTGGTGGAAAAATGTACCATGTGGACCAATCAAAAAATGATATGGCAACATGACATTTAGTTGTTTAGGAAGGGGGAAGTTTTAGGAGTGACGGCGTGTTTGAGATGTGAGAGATTTGCACGTTTAGCACAAATCTTGTGTAGTTAGTGTGTAGTGTAGTCAATAGTGTTGTGTGTGTCAGAACAATGATGCGACTGCTGAATGTTGCAGGTGTTACTGCAGTGATAATAATAATAATAATGGATTGGATTTATATAGCGCTTTTCAAGGCACCCAAAGCGCTTTACAATGCCACTATTCATTCACTCTCGCATTCACACACTGGTGGAGGCAAGCTACGGTTGTAGCCACAGCTGCCCTGGGGCAGACTGACAGAAGCGAGGCTGCCATATCGCGCCATCGGCCCCTCTGGCCAACACCAGTAGGCGGTAGGGTAAAGTGTCTTGCCCAAGGACACAACGACCAGGACAGAGAGCCCAGGGATCGAACCGGCGACCTTCCGGTTACAGATACGCTTCCCAACCCCCTGAGCCACGGATACATCTGCTGCTGTCAGGCCTGCAGGTATCAGGCTGTTGTTCTCCTTCATCTCATAGTGGACAGAAATTATTTTTTGGAGCACAAATAATTTGTGTGGCATCAGATTTGATGCAGAACAGCTGATTGTTCTGTAAATAGTCTGAAAGTCTGAAGGCTCTGGATGTTGTACGGCTGTCCTGGTTGACACGCCTCTACAATGTTGCGTGGAGATCAGGGGCGGTACCTCTATTATCCTCTAATGGATATTACTAGGAGAGTTGCCTGTTAAATAAATGTCATAAAGGTTCACATGTTCTCTAGAAGGGGGCTCATATCACGTGAGGGTAGAACACCTTATATGGAACTATAAACACGAACTCGGGGGTTGCCCGTACTGCTGTCAAGGAGCCGAAAAAGAAGGGGTGGAAAAATAAGTTAATAAAATAAATGAATAAACAATGGTCAGAAACGTGATACATATGTTACAAAAGTACAAGTACCAGTGAGATTAAGTAAAGTCAGCTCTTGTGGGGGTAATTGTTCAAAATTTAGTAGAATTTGGCCTTTTGATACTGATATGTCAGTTTTTCCATCCTAAATATCTCTAAAGTGATACCAAACCAGTGATCCAGGGTAGGTTGAACTGGGCTTAACCATCTTTGTGTAATTGTTTTTTACTTGCCACCAAGAGTAATTGCACCAATTTAATCTCACTCCTACCGTCCAGAAAAGTGACCAGACCCATGTGTAGAACCTTCAAATCTAGAAGTATTTGAGTGTTAAAGACTGCGCTTAAGGAGGCCTGGACACCCGTCCAGAAATCCTTTCCTTTCATTGATTTATTTATAAAGCACATTTAATAACAGAAAGTTGACCAAAGTGCTGCACAAAGTAGTAATGAAACAGTGGCAATAACATCACAATAGGTAAGGAAAGTCAAAGGAAATTGGTAACTCTCATTCAGTATAGAAAGCCAAAGAGAAAACATATGTTTTAAGATGAGTAACAGAGTAACAGTTGGGGCCTTTCTAATGTGGAGAGGTCGTTCCACATTTTCCGCGCCACAACCGCAAACGCCCGATCCCCTGTGTGAACCAGTCTAGACTTGCGTAAGGTAAGGAGCAAATGATCACTTGATCGAAGGGCTCTCCAAGGGCGTATAAAGCTGCAAAAGGTCAGACAGATAGTCTGGTGCCCGACCATTTAGCACTTTATAAGTCAAAAGTAAAATTTTGAATTTAATTCTAAAACGCACTGGAAGCCAATGAAGGGAAGCAAGCACAAGAGTGATATGTTGGTGTCTCTTCACACGAGTCAAAAGGCAGGCTGCAGCTTTTTGTACAAGCCGTGCCAGACTGGACCGACTGACACTAACGTGTAGTGAATTACAGTGATCCAGTTGAGATAAGACGAACGCATGGATTGCTCGTTCCAGGTTTTTAAAGGATAAAAATGATTGAATATGGCATCGAGTTCTGGAGACACAGAGACACAAAAAGAAAACTGATGATGATAAACTCTGGACTCATGTTTTAAAATCAGTTGTTCTTCACAGAAACTCAGGAGGTTGTGAGTAGAGCAGGTCCACAGTTTGATCAAAGTAATGTTTGATTCATTTTAGTATCACTGCATTTATAACTGTTGAATGATTGTGGCTGAGCTGGGTGCTTAGTTAAAGTGTGTGCTGTAGAACATAAAGGATCATTCCCCAAGCAGTGAAGCAGCTTAAAAATGATCCAACAACTAAAACTGGTCCATTCAGAAAAGAGCTGCTGCTAAAAAAAGTGCTTCTGCTGGTGTTCTTGTGGTCAGCAAGCTAACTAATGAAGCTCTGCAATGTGAAAGTGTTATTCACAAGCACACAAAAGCGGCTCTCTAAAACCTTCAACACCAAACAGTGTGAACTTTCCATTTAAATGAAGCAAGAAGAACTGTTTTTAAGGATGACTGGGACATAAAGTTTACCAGGACAGCAGATACAGCACTTATTTTTCACTGAACAAAGAAGGAGGCAGCTTTCTTCTGGCAGTTCAGGAACAAACTGCAAGAAGTCTACACTGACCTTTCACCCTTCAGTAAAGGCTCAAACTTGTGTAGAACTATTGCACATTTCTGAGGAGGAAGAGGAAGTGAGAGAAGTCAGACTCAAAGAGGAGACAGAGGGCGACATCATCCAGTAGGCGGGGCTCTCCTTCTGCACTGTGTTCAACCATTGTGTCAATAATAAGTGCTGCTGTGAAGAGAACAATTCTCAGACTGAATGTTGAACATCAGCTAGTTTCTCCTGTTGATTTAAACCTTGTTGTACAGATGGAACATTGGCTGTGGATTATTCTTGCTGCTCTTTTCTTTGGTGAGATACAAACATCAACATGTTTCCTCTCCTAAGGTTTAAGAATAAGATTAGAAACAGGAATTTTAGTCATTTTAAACTGTGGAACTTTTAAATTACTTTTTTATTGTGACGTCTGACAGCAGTCAGTGCAAAGCCAGACTTCACATCTGTCTTTCTGAATTTTTTGTTAAATAGATTTGAAAACCTGTGAACAGGAGAAATATTCTACATGTAATTCTACTCTTTAAAGCTGCTGATTGTTCTCCTTTAGTCAATCATGTTTATTGATCCATCTCTTCCTCTGCATGTTCTGTTCTTCCTCAGAGTGTAAAGGAGAAGACAAAGTGATTCAGGAACAAAGAGATGTCATTGCTGCTGAAGGAGACACAGTTACACTTGACTGTAGATATGAGACCAGTTACACCAGTCCCACTTTGTTCTGGTACAAACAAAAAGTGAACAGTTACCCAAAGTATATGCTCAAATCTTTCTCAGAAACAACAGATAAATCTGAGGAGTTCAACAATGACAGATTTGATGCTGAAGTTGACAAGAAAGAAAAGTCAGTTCCTCTGAAGATCCAGAAGCTTCAGCTGTCTGACTCTGCTGTGTACTACTGTGCTCTGCAGCCCACAGTGACAGGAAACAGCAAAACTCTGTACAAAAACCTTTGGAGCAAAGACAACAGAATACTCCACAACATCCACTAGAGGGAGCCACACACTGTTACACTTGTCTGGTTTGTTTCACCCAGTTAATAAAATGTCTTTTGCATAAAAACCGAAGCTTTAATTCACTTCGTAAAGGAGAGATTTCTCACATAAATGAATCATCCTCTCTCTTCACTGTAGTTTCTTTAAAACTGTCTCTTCATGATCAGATGTGCAGATCACAGCCTGATGGTAGCAGACCTGTTAGTGACTTTTAATCTTCATCCATCATTTTCAGTTTCTCAGATATTTTTACTTACACATATTTCATGAATATTGCACTCGGTCAGTTGGGGCCATCTTCCCAATGTATTCTTGGATGTTCGTTGTCTCATCCTGGACTGTGGTGCTGACACTCACCAGTCCCCGGCCCCCTTCCTTCCGCTTAGCGTACAGCCTCAGGGTGCTGGACTTGGGGTGAAACCCTCCATGCATGGTAAGGAGCTTTCTTGTCTTTATGTCATTGGCTTCTATCTATATATCCCTTCTCTTGTTTGAGAAGGTAAAGCCGGATTTGGAGTCTCCTACTTAGGACGTATGGCTTTGGTTGAGATAAATATTTTGCCTCGATTGTTATATCCTGTCCAAATCATTCCAGTTATATTTTCAAATAGTGTGATGAAGGATCTGAATGGCTGGCTAAGCTCTTCCATTTTTAGCAAACACATACCAAACTTAAGATGGCTACACTACAGCGCCCAGGTTCAGTAGGGGGTCTTTACCAAATATTAGAACATATCAATTGACTCACATGGGGTGTATTCATGCCTGGGTCACAAATAACTCACTCTCTATCTGGTTGGGAATTGAAACTTCCCTTTCGAAGTGTCCACTAAGGGACTTACTGTTGTTACATCGAGCTGTGATAATCCAGTCACACTTCATACACTTAAGGTCTGGCGATCAGTACGCCGAAATGGAGAAGATTTTGGGTTGTGAATTAGAATTGAACCCTGTGTCTCTCATACTGGGCCTCCACAGCCGGCGTTTAACATCCAAGAATAATAGCAGGTTGTATTGTTTTCTCACCCATGTGTGGAAGAATATTCTACTGCAGTGGATGAAGGAAAAAGACCAACTATCAAAGGCTGGCAAAGAGTAGTGTTGGATCTAGTGCCACTGGAATATCTTACATGTGTACTAAACTCAAAAACAGACCAATTCTTCAACAAGTGGAATTACGTGGAACCTGATGTCTGTAATATTAGGGATTCAAACTGCACATTACTACTGGGACCACAGGTATTGTTGTCAGGGTTTGTTGAAGGATGACACAAATGCAGAACGTTCTGAATGGAAAAAAGTGTGTTTATTTACAAAAAGCTATGAAAGAGTGCCAACAACCCACAGTGTGTTCCCAATTCCCAGGCCGAGGTTCCTCTCCTTGATATGTGGTGAAGTTTTGTCCTCCTTGCTGCCTGTGCACACAGTGTGCTGCTCCCTCCACACATTTTCACATTTGACCTAGAAACTAGAGGCGCCACATTCAGTACAGTCCAATCCACCATCTGACAACAACACTTAAACCGCACAGGGGACAACAGAAACCACAACCACATGCGTTGGCCAACTAATTGTGTTCTTGCTCCACTGCTCTCTTAAGTAGGGCTGCTTGATTAGGCAGATCGGCAACAGGTGAGTGATTAATCCCAGGTGTGGCTGGCTCTAAGGCGGGAGACTCCCTGGGCTTGGTGTGGCAGCAAAACCAACATACCATGGTACACACAGACTCGCAACGCACACTCACTCCAACTCATAAACAGAGAAGTGAGGGACCAGGAGCAGATCACACCAACAACCAACCATAAGCACTCCAGAAGACAAAGGAAACTAATAAATATTCATCTAACCCAAACTAACAGGTGACCCCAGGCTCACAGACACAGGCCCATGACAGCTGTACTGTAGTGTGTTTATTTCAGATGGATCTGAGCTGGTGTTTGGTTTTGTGTTTAGTTTTTGGTTTGTTTGTTTGTATTACTGTGAACTGTACATGGTGTTATGTTATGTAATTATCAATTGTTTGTGAAAATGAAAAAAAAAACTAATAAACATATTGTTTAAAAAAAAGCAAAGAACATAAACAAAACTTTATCACGGAGTCACCCGATTCTGGACCGTGCCAGTCATGGAAGACACTCAGTCTCCTGTAAAAAGAAAAGTACTGAATGTGGTCTGGTGGCCTGGTCATCAGTTATCAATAAATGAACTCATGTTGCTGCCTGATTCCCAATAACCAATAATCATGCTCATATATACAATATTTGATATCATTATTACACTCAGCATTAACCTTTACAAGCACCTTAAATTTCATTAATTATTTAAATCAAAACAAGTGCTACAGAATGTATATGATCTATTAAAATTACTATTATAACTATGATAATAAGAATATTCTAGTCTCTGTATTCATAAGTGAAATATGCCAGTATGTATGCACAGCACATATGTCCCTGTGAATTTCTGGTGAAATATGACTGTTTGCATTAAAGCAGGGGTGTCAAACATACGGCCCGTGGGCCAGAACAGGCCCGCAAACAGGTTTAATCCAGCCTGTGAGATGATTTTGTAAAGTATAAAAATGAGCAGCAATTTTTCAATAATGAAACTGCTGTTCCAATTGTGTCCATTGGATGGCGCAATAGCAATTGTGAGCTACTTTGTTTTGCCTACAAAATTTAAACCTGTTGTGCTTCGGCACCCTCATTGCCCCATAATTGCAGCTCTGGAGGCCAGGATTACTGAATTGGAGACTCGGCTTCACACCCTTCATTCACCCGTAGCTAGCCAGGCCCCTGTAGCTGGTGCAGCCGAAGATAGCGTAGGCCCCGCTAGCTGTTCCTCG
>NW_024583379.1:28128-40320 GCF_018398535.1 Haplochromis burtoni
CCGGCAGACCCAAGCAGCTGGGGAAAGAGGGCGGCTGGGTCACGGTGAGGAGGAAGCATAGTCCTAAACAGAAGCCCCAGGTACACCACCAACCGTTCATGTGTCTAACCGTTTTTCCCCACTCGGCGACACACCCGCCGGGGGTCAAACTCTGGTAATTGGTGATTCTGTTCTCAGACATGTGAAGCTAGAGACACCGGCAACCATAGTCAATTGTCTTCCAGGGGCCAGAGCAGGCGACATTGAAGGAAATTTAAAACTGCTGGCTAAGGGTAAACGTAAATTCAGTAAAATCATAATTCACGTCGGCAGTAATGACACCCGGTTACGCCAATCGGAGGTCACTAAAATCAATATTGAATCGGTGTGCAACTTTGCCAAAACAATGTCGGACTCTGTAGTTTTCTCTGGTCCCCTCCCCAATCAGACCAGGAGTGACATGTTTAGCCGCATGTTCTCCTTAAACTTGCTGGCTGTCTGAGTGGTGTCCCAGAAACGATGTGGGCTTCATAGATAATTGGCAAACCTTCTGGAGGAAACCTGGTCTTGTTAGGAGAGACGGCATCCATCCCACTTTGGATGGAGCAGCTCTCATTTCTAGAAATATGGACAAATTTATTAAACCCCCCAAAATATGACTATCCAGAGTTGGGACCAGGAAGCAGAGTTGCAGTCTTACACGCCTCTCTGCAGCTTCTCTCCTCCTGCTACCCCCCAAAAACCCATCTCCATAGAGACTGTGTCAGCTCCAAACAGACAAAAAACAAACTAAAAACCATCAACAAACAACTTAAACATAAACAATTACAAAGAAAGAACAATACAGTATCCACATCTGAACCAAAGAGTAAAACAGTGAAATGTGGATTATTAAATATTAGGTCTCTCTCCTCCAAGTCTCTGTTAGTACATGACTTAATAATTGATCAACAAATTGATTTACTCTGCCTTACAGAAACCTGGTTGCAGCAGGATGATTATGTTAGTTTAAATGAATCAACACCCCCGAGTCATTCTAACTACCAGAAACCTCGAAGCACAGGCCGAGGGGGCGGTGTGGCAGCAATTTTTCACACCAGCCTATTAATTCAACAAAGACCAGACAGACTTTTAATTCATTTGAAAGCCTGATGCTTAGCCTCGTCCACCCCAGCTGTAAACTCAGAAACCAGTCTTACTTGTTATCATCTATCGTCCACCTGGGCCTTACACAGAGTTTCTGTCTGATTTCTCAGACTTTTATCTATTTAGTTCTGAGCTCAGATAAAATAATTATTGTGGGTGATTTTAACATCCATGTAGATGCTAAAAATGACAGCCTCAACATGGCATTTAATCTGTTATTAGACTCAATTGGCTTCTCTCAAAATGTAAAAGAACCCACCCACCACTTTAATCACACTCTAGATCTTGTTTTAACATATGGCATAGAAACTGAACATTTAACAGTGTTTCCTGAAAACCCTCTCCTGTCTGATCATTTCCTGATAACATTTACATTTACAATAATTGATTACACAGCAGTGAGAGAGTCGATTATCTTGTTAATAATTTTCACCTCCTCACTACGTACGACTCTGGATACTGTAGCTCCTGTGAAAACTAAGGTCTCAAATCAGAAGTACCTGACTCCGTGGTATAATTCTCAAACACGTAGCCTAAAGCAGATGACTCGTAAGCTGGAGAGGAAATGGCGTGTCACAAATTTAGAGGATCATCATTTAGCCTGGAGAAATAGTTTGTGCTTTATAAGAAAGCCCTCCGCAAAGCCAGAACATCTTACTATTCATCACTGATTGAAGAAAATAAGAACAACCCCAGGTTTCTCTTCAGCACTGTAGCCAGGCTGACAAAAAGTCAGAGCTCTTTTGAGCCAACCATCCCTTTAACGTTAACTAGTAATGACTTCATGAACTTCTTCACAAATAAAATTTTTATCATTAGAGAAAAAATTACCAATAATCATCCCACAGATGTAATATTATCTACAGTCACTTTGTCCATCGATGGGGTGGCTGTAGCTCAGGTGGCAGAGCAGGTCAGCCACTAATCAGAAGGTTGGTGGTTCGATCCCAGGCTGCCTCCTGGCTGCATGCCAAATTCCTTGGGCAAGATACTAACCCCATGTTTGCCTACTGGTGGTGGTCAGAGGGCCCGGTGGCGCCAGTGTCCGGCAGCCTCGCCTCTGTCAGTGCGCCCCAGGGCAGCTGTGGCTACAATGTAGCTGCCATCCCAGTGTGTGTGTGAATGACTGAATGTAGTGTAGAAGCGCTTTGGGGTCACTTAGAGAAAGAACCACAGAGTCTATTATCAAATGCTAGGCCTTATACCATTGATGTTAAGTTAGACTCTTTTTCTCCAATTGATCTTTCTGAGTTAACTTCAATAATTACTTCCTCCAAACCATCAACGTGTCTTTTAGACCCCATTCCTACAAAACTGCTCAAAGAAGTCCTGCCATTAATTAATTCTTCGATCTTAAATATGATCAACCTATCTCTAATGATCGGCTATGTACCACAGGCCTTCAAGCTGGCTGTAGTTAAACCTTTACTCAAAAAGCATCTCTAGACCCAGCAGTCTTAGCTAATTATAGGCCAATCTCCAACCTTCCTTTCATATCAAAAATCCTTGAAAGAGTAGTTGTCAAACAGCTAACAGATCATCTGCAGAGGAATGGTTTATTTGAAGAGTTTCAGTCAGGTTTCAGAGCTCATCACAGCACAGAAACAGCTTTAGTGAAGGTTACAAATGATCTTCTTATGGCCTCTGACAGTGGACTCATCTCTGTGCTTGTCCTGCTAGACCTCAGTGCAGCGTTCGATACTGTCGACCATAATATCCTATTAGAGCGATTAGAACATGCTGTAGGTATTACAGGTACTGCCTGCAGTGGTTTGTATCATATCTATCTAATAGACTCCATTTGTCATGTAAATGGAGAGTCCTCTTCACACACTGAGGTTAATTATGGAGTTCCACAGGTTCAGTGCTAGGACCAATTCTGTTTACATTATACATGCTTCCCTTAGGCAGATCATTAGAAGACATAGCATACATTTTCACTGCTATGCAGATGACACCCAGCTCTATCTGTCCATGAAGCCAGATAACACACACCAATTAGTTAAACTGCAGGAATGTCTTAAAGACATAAAGACCTGGATGGCCGCTAACTTTCTGCTTCTTAATTCAGATAAAACTGAGGTTATTGTACTCGGCCCTGAAAATCTTAGAAATATGGTATCTAAGCAGATTCTTACTCTGGATGGCATTACCTTGGCCTCCAGTAACACTGTGAGGAACCTTGGAGTCATTTTTGACCAGGACATGTCCTTCAATGCACATATTAAACAAATATGTAAGACTGCGTTCTTCCATTTGCGCAACATCTCTAAAGATTAGAAATATCCTGTCTCAGAGTGACGCTGAAAAACTAGTTCATGCATTTATTACTTCCAGGCTGGACGACTGTAATTCATTATTATCAGGATGTCCAAAAAACTCCTGAAAAGCCTTCAGCTAATCCAAAATGCTGCAGCAAGAGTCCTGACAGGGACTAGAAAGAGAGAGCAGTATTTCTCCTGTTTTGGCTTCCCTTCATTGGCTTCCTGTTAAATCCAGAATTGAATTCAAAATCCTGCTCCTCACATACAAGGTCTTAAATAATCAGGCCCCATCTTATCTTAATGACCTTGTAGTACCATATCACCCTATTAGAGCACTTCGCTCTCGCTCTGCAGGCCTACTTGTTGTTCCTAGAGTATTTAAAAGTAGAATGGGAGGCAGAGCCTTCAGTTTTCAGGCCCCTCTTCTGTGGAACCAGCTTCCAGTTTGGATTCAGGAGACAGACACTATCTCTACTTTCTAAGATTAGGCTTCAAACTTTCCTTTTGAATTAAGAAAGCGGAACCGGCTGTTCAAACCCCCACAAGGCTGCCCGCTGGGATTGAAACGATGGGAAGAGGCGTGAGTTTCTCAAAATGGGCTCATTGAGTGCAGCACGGATAAGATCTTGGAAGAGGCTACGGCTGCTGTGAATACTCAGAATAACGATCTCTGAGTGCAAATTGGATGACATCTCGGGGAGGCACACTGTCAGTGAGTTCTCAGAATCGGCTCCTTGAGCACAAGAAATGACAACATCACAGAACGCAAGTATGGCGAAGCTCGCGGCTCTCCAACGGAGTGAGAGACCAGTGTTGGACTGTAGAACTGCTTTGAAAGCATATAGTTAGGGCTGGACCAGGTGACCCTGAATCCTCCCTTAGTTATGCTGCAATAGACGTAGGCTGCCGGGGATTCCCATGATGCATTGAGTTTTTCCTTTCCAGTCACCTTTCTCACTCACTATGTTTAACAGACCTCTCTGCATTGAATCATATCTGTTATTAACCTCTGTCTCTCTTCCACAGCATGTCTTTATCCTGTCTTCCTTCTCTCACCCCAACCGGTCGCAGCAGATGGCCGCCCCTCCCTGAGCCTGGTTCTGCCGGAGGTTTCTTCCTGTTAAAAGGGAGTTTTTCCTTCCCACTGTGCCAAAGTGCTTGCTCATAGGGGGTCATATGATTGTTGGGTTTTTCTCTGTATCTATGAAGCGCCTTGAGGCGACTTTTGTTGTGATTTGGCGCTATATAAATAAAATTGAATTGAATTGAATTGAATTAGTAATATATCCAGTATTCTCTGGGTGAAATTCCCAGGGTGGCGTTGTCTGTTAATTTGTGAATTCCCACCTCCTGCTGCCAAATTATCAACTGCCTGAAAGTTCATCTCAATCTGCTTACAGAAGTAAGGTAACACTTAAAGTGTAATTTTTGCTTATTTGTATTCACATTGGGACGTCGTATTACTGTCATGAAAGAGTAAAAAACATGCCCTGTTATGTTATTTAGAGCCCTGCATATTCAGACCGAGAGATACCATACCATTGTCTTTGGCCATGACGCACTGAGATTGGTGAGCACATACTGTATGTCTCAGTTTTAGTCTGTTTTGCACTTTATTGTTGAGAAACTGAATTCATCTGAATTGTTTTGAGTAATAATTGTTGCATATGCAATAATTCCTCCAGTCAGTGTAATCCTTCTTGTCTTCTACTGACACTACTGGTGATCTAGCAGATGTCTGTCATGCCACCATGGGGAGCAGGGCCTTCAGCTGCTCTGCTCCTGACTCGGAATTCCCGACCTCATGATTTAAGAAATATCTCTTCCTTCTCTCTCTTTAAGGCCCAACTCAAAACTCACTTGTTCAAAATAGCTTATCCCACATAACCTCTCTACTCTGCTATTTAAATTTGTTTTTGTTTATATTTCTGTGTACATGTCCTTGAGTGTTCTGAAAGGCGCTTTCAAATAAATTTATTATTATTATTGTTTTGAATTAGATGGCGAGCCTTCCCACCTGGACTTAGAGAGACTGAGAATCTCTTCTTTTCCACTTGATGATCTGCTGCACCTGTGGTGTGGTAGGACTGTATCACTCACACTTTCCCACACAGCTGGTTATACATGAGACCACTGACGGACATTTTCTCATCCCTATTTTCTTTCACACCCTGGGAATCTTTGGACTCTACCCCTTGGACATGTTTTACTTGGGACTTTGAATAATAAGCTGTTGTGTAGAACATTCTCCACATGTGAAAGGAGTGTGAGATTTTATTTGAAAGACATTGAATTTCAGTGATCTGTTTTCCGTAACAGTTAAGGAGTCAGGGTGCACCCAACACTGAAAACCAAAAGGTAACACTTGGCCAAGTCACTATTTTAGTAGATTTCTGTGTTTTAGTTTTCTTTCATTTTTTGTAAGTTTTCTTTCTACAATTGTAAAGTACCTTAACATGTGTTTGTCAAACCTGTGGTTTATTTCACTAAAGCCGAAACCTTAACCCCTAAAGCTGGTTCTTTTGAGCAACATTCATGTCTCTGTGTCTCATGTAAACACAACCCTGTGCTGCTATAGTCAAACTATTGGCCCATTGATATATTCTTTTCAGCGATTCCCCACTGTGTTACAGCTGCCTTATTTCTTTAAGTTCTGCTAACTTCTTCAGGTTCTTGTGTGTGGTTCTGTTTAAAGTAAAGATCAAATAATTAATTACAATAATTAAACTAATTAGAAAACTTGTTTCATTACAGCCCATAATGTTCAGCCTTCTGCAGCTTAGCTGTTAAACTGGACAAAATGATAAAAATGGCTCAGACGTTCAGTTATTAATAAAGAAGGATTACATCTGCACCCAAAGGGTCATGAAAACATTCAAATATAGATCGTAGTCAAACACAAGTGAAGCACTTAAATAAACTGCAAAGTAACTTAAAGTAAATATTTCCTGTAGGATCACAAACCATCAAACTGACCAAAGAGCCACAAAGTAAAACAGATGTTGTGTCCAACAGTGTCAGCTGTAACTGGGACTGCTGCTGCACCACAACACTCCTGCATGTCGTGTCCACAGACATGACGTCTCTCAGGTTTGTGTTTGAAGATCCAATCAAATAAGATGATGCTTCATTTGAACAAACAGTTGTGAACAAAAATCCTTCCCAACATACACAAACTATTCTGAGATGTTTCTTGAATTCAGGACTTCTTACACATTTTTCTCCAAATGTCTCAAGTTTCAGACTTTTTAACTGTGTGAGTATCAGCGACTCTCTGACTCTGTCTACATCGTTAATGTGACTTCTGCTTGTGTGACGTGTCACACGGCTCCCTTAAATCATTTTGGTTATAAAGTGTGTGAAGCACAGGAGGAGGAGTGACTGAGAGCAGAGAGGAGGAGCAGAGATTCAGGGAGGAGCTGAGCTGTTACTGAACTATAGAAGAGAGAAAAACCTCCACATTCAACAGAGTTCAACACAAAACAAACTTTATGTTCCTCAACATGCTGTCATTACATCACTGTGTGTTTCCTCTGATTCTTCTCACTCTCACAGGTCTGCTCACCTACACAGGAAACTATGTTCAACTCAAATGATTCATTAACGTCAATTATTGATTGAAAACGTTCTCTCTTCCTTCAGGTGTCACATGTGATCAGCTCTCGTCTTTCTTGGCCTTAAGACAACAATTCTGATGGTAAAGATCCAAACGGGACACAAAAAAAAAGAGTAAAGCTTGAAATTAAGTGAGAGGAAGACAGTGTGGGAAACAGGAAGTCTATTTCAGTCTTAAGCTCCTACAGAGTTAAATTGATGGCGGATATCTGGGATTTTATGAGTGAAAAAAAGAGATAAGAGAATTACAAAAGTAATTTTACTGAACAAAGAAAAGAGAGACCTGGAGTTACCTTCATTAGAACTGATTGAACCAGAGCAGTCCTTATAGCACAAAACATGATTAGTACACAGTTTTCTTTATGTAATGTGAGTCCAGTTTTCTTGAATAGGCGTTCGAGTTGGCGTCCTTTAGCTTTAAGGTGACGCAGGTCGGGGGTAAACCATGGAGCTGAACGGGAAAATGAGACAGTTCGATGTTTAAGGGGAGCAAACATGTTAAGAAGGTTATGGAGGTTGACATTATAATGAGAAACAAGTTGATGAGGGGTTGAGGGGCTCTGAATAGATGGAAGTTGTTATGTTTGCAGTAAAAGAAATAAACACATGATCAGACTGGGGAAACAATGTGGCTTTACAGTGTGTGGGAGTAATGCCACAACAACAGACCACATCCAAGATATGTCCTGTAGTTTTCAGTTTTTATTTGTCATATGCAAGTTAGCACAGGCTCAACATTGCAATGAAATGTTTTTGACGAGCAGCAGTCACTCAGCAGTATAGTAAGTAAAAAATAGTAAATGTATAGTAAAAAGAAAGAGGCTAAATATATATGTACACGCTTGTGACTAGATGAAGGAAATCTTAAACAGGAATGTGACCGTTGACATGTAGTTGGGGGGATATTGCACATGAGTGAGCAGCAGTACAAACTGAACAGTACAACATTTTGAGTGGCAGTTATTGCACGGAGTAAGGTTTTAATTCATTTAAATACTGATAAGAGTGAAGTGACCAGTGCAGAGTGTACCTGTGAAACTGTAGGACAGCTGCTGAGTGCGTCCTGTGGAGTGTGTGTGTGTGTGTGTGTGTTGTGGTTGAGGTGTCGTATGGCTTGATGGTAGAAACTGTTTTTGAGTCTTGTAGTCGGAGCAGACAGGCTCCTGTAACGTCTGCCAGATGGTAACAAGAAGAGCTGATGTGCTGGGTGGCTGTGGTCCCTGATGATGCTGTGAGCTTTACGGAGGCATCGCTGGAGATAAATGTCCTGAACGGCAGGAAGCCTCGTGCCGGTGATGTGCTCTGCTGCCTTCACCACCCTCTGTAGTGTTTCACGGCTGCTGGCAGAGCAGCTTCGTACCAAACTGTGATGCAGCTCGTCAGCAAGCTCTCGATCGCACACCTGTAGAAATGTGAGGTGATGTTGGCGTTCATGCCAAACTTCCTCAGCCTCCTCAGGAAGTAAAGCTGCTGGCGAGCTTTCCTGAAAGCAGTGTCTGTGTGAAGGTCCAGGAGAAGTCCTCGGTGACTTTGGAATGAGTAGAACATTTTATGTACTATAGAAGCCCAAAACCTTCCAGGCAGGAGGATCTCTGGAAAGAGGGATTTTGTCATTGTCCATATGAATATTGAATCACCAACAATTATCAAATCTGGAGAAAGTTCAGAGAAATGAGTGAGAAGCGCAGAAAAATCATTTAAAAACTCCTTATTTGGCTCAGGTGGCCGATAAACAGTACATACAATGGTGGGGGTAGATCCAGGGAGCTGTAATGCAATGGTTTTAAAAGAATGGGAGGGAGGGGCAGAGACAGGGAGAACTTTCCAGTGCTTCCGGTGAATTATCGCGAGACCCCCGCCCCTCCCCGAGTTGTGAGGTCCACAGGTGTAAACAAACTCAGATTGAGTGGAGTCACTAAATGAAACAATCACTGGGCTGTTGCCACGTTTCAGTCAGGCAAAGAAAATCAACAACTTACGATCGGAGAGGAGATCCTGGACGAGATGCCCCTCACCAGTGACAGAGCGGACGTTTAACAGACCGAAGCTGATGCTGGAGTTACCATGTCTGACAGCAGGCTGAGTTGATCTAGTCAGCAGGTGGGCCAGCACGTTGCGCTCTACAGCCTGGTCAGTGTTGTGGGGAGGACTGACCCGGTCATAAACCATGATGAAATCATATAATTATAATAATAATAATACAGAAAACACTGAGTCACTGACCAGGACAAGGAGAAAGGTCAGAACGTAAGAAACGAGAACTTTAATTTAGATTTTATTGATCACGACACAGAGCTCGTTTGTAGGATACAGCGTTTTCATTTTTCACAGTTTACAGATTTGTTCAGGTGAGTTTTCCTTCCCTTAGAATTAGGAGAGCTTTAATAAACCCAGGGTGATTCAAGTTCGTCGCTGCGAGGCTTCCTGAGGAAACTTTGGTAGTTCAGAGGAAACTGATTATTCAGCAATGTTTAAATCCTGCCAGACTTCCTGCAGACAGCGCTGCAGCAGTGAGGGAGTCAGAAGCGTTCAGAAGTGGATGTGAAGGATTTCATATCCAGCTTTGTAAGGAAATCTCCAAATGTGAGCTTATTGAAGTGAAATGAGTGCCTCGTGTTGGGACCTGAGCAGAGCCAGTGAAAGCTCAGCTGAAAACATTTTCATTGTTTGTCATTATTTGTTTAGCTGTATTAACCTGACTTTTATTAATATGGGGTAATAACAGTGCCCCTGAGTATCACAGAACACTCGCTCTTTACTGGATTTCACATGTTGTACGTTTTTCTTTCGGCTGTGGCTTTTCTTTATGTTTTTGCAGTATTGCCCTTTTTACACTTGAGCAACAAAATCTCACTGATCTTATTTTAATTTAAATAATATTTTGAAACAAACCACCAGGATACCTACTGAACACAGAAAGTTTAAGTATAAAATCTGAGAGAAAATCAGGTGTTAGAAAAATATTCTCACTATTAAATATTTTATTTTATGTTTGACCTTATCTTTGCAGATGTTTCGCTGTTCATAAAGACTCTAAACAGGTTTCTCTCTGGCTCCACCCACTGATGCTGAACTCAGCCAATGAGATGGTCTCTTCCTGCAGAACTCCAGCCTGATGTTGAGGAGAAGGCTGTGCAGCAGAGAAGCTGCTTAGTCTTTTCCTTCTGCTGAACTTTGTTCATCTGCTGTGTGACTTCAGCACCTGAAACATGTTCCTTTACCTGTTGGTACTTTTCTCTCACTGCATAGGTGAGTGTTAGAACACAGAAAAGTCTCATTGTGACAAGATTTGATCAGAGTTATTATTAGCAGAGTTCTTCATCTCATTATGCTCACAAAGGAAGAAAAAGACTGACTGACATGAATCATTCATTTGCAGCTTTGGGCTCCATGAACAGCATAAAGCAGGAACGTGCTGAAGAAGCTGTTGCAGAGCGAGGAAACATCAACCTGACCTGTACATATGATGGTTCTATCTACAATATCCAGTGGTACCGACAGTACCAGAGATCCAGACCAGAGTTCCTGCTCTACATCACAGAGGGAGGATCAGTTCATCGAGCTGTGTCGGGATTCTCAGCTCACATTGACAAAACAGAGAAACGTGCAGATCTGGAGATCTCCTCTGCTGCAGTGTCTGACTCTGCTGTGTACTACTGTGCTGTGAGGCCCACAGTGACAGGAAACAGCAAAACTCTGTACAAAAACCTTTGGAGCAAAGACAACAGAATACTCCACAACATCCACTAGAGGGCGCCACACACCTTTGTTAGGATACAGAATCATAACACAGCTGTGATAAAGAGCTTCAGTGAATGAGATGTGAGCCTCCTCCTCCTCCTGACTGCAGAAACCTGTCTGACTCCAGCTGTGAACCCCAGACCAATCACAGCTAACTCGCAGTAAATTGATGTGGATTTCATCCTGACATAAACACCTGCATACACTAGAGACGTAATCGTAGTTACTTGGATAAATTGTGTGTAATGATATATACTCATATATACATGCTTGCTCCCAATGAAGTGTTTATATGGGGGAGTCACTGCATGAAGCATTTAACCTGCATGTTCAAATCACATGACCCATATATTAAGGGTAAATATATCTACCATTTATTAGTGAAGAATTTGTGCCATTTGTTATATGAACACATGTTGATCAATACTGTTTGAAAATGTAACCATGAGGATCAGTAAGAAACCTTTGATAGTGTTATGGTCCAACAAAACTGTTGAATAGATTAACTGATTAACTGCCTTTCTGTAGACATTCAGACTCACTTTGGCCATGAAACTGCCAAAAGGACCCAATGATGGATGAGAGCCTGGTTTGCAAGACGTTATGGTGTAGGGTCGTGTATATCATAAGTAGAAGATGAAAAGAAAAAAAAAGGATGAAAGTATATCCAAAGATGGGAGAGGGGACCACTGTCCCTGTAAGATGACTTTGATATCCTCTCTTTTGTCTGCTGCTTCTTTCCTGTCGGCCTTTTGTGTGTGCTTGTGCTTTAAAGCTCTACACGCTGGCGTTGCTTCGATTTTCATTCATTTTTCTTGCTTTCTATGTGTCATTTCTGCTTTTAACCGTACTGCTCTGCTGTTCATATGACGCTGTTTCATAAACTGTTCTAACAGTTCTACTCTTTTCCAGAGAATCATTATGAGTGATTTGTTTTTAATTGGATCCGAAAAGCTTGACCTCCACAGCGTTGGTGGGATGTGCGACCTGACCGAACATCACTTCCAACATTTCTCCTCTGGAAACATGGAAAAAGTGTTTCTGACAGGAACACCTGAAATTCAAAGACATGTTTACAGCGTTACGGATCCAGTTTGGACTTTCTTTGATCAGCACCATACTGTTGTCTGCCGAATGCACAGATGAGGTCATTTGTCACAACTATAGCAACTGTAGTGCCACTACATTAAGTTTTTGTTTTTCCTGTGTTATTTTTGAGTTCTCTTGTGTCCAGTGTTGGTCAAGTTACATGAAAAAGTAATCTTCCCCCAAATGTAATCCCATTACTTTACTGATTACTTATTTTCAAAAGTAATTAATTACTTAGTTACTTAGTTACTTTTTAAAAACACGATTTACAACCTGAATAGGTGATAAAGCGATAGATCTTTCAGCCCAATTCTACTTTTTCTACATAATCCATCATACAAAATGTAATCAGATGGAA
>NW_024583379.1:41083-51426 GCF_018398535.1 Haplochromis burtoni
CAATAGTAATCCCTTACTTTACTCGTTACTTGAAAAAAGTAATCGGATTACAGTAACGCGTTACTGCCCATCTCTGCTTGTATCCTATGGTTCCTATTCTGTACAGTACAGTTTATTAGATTCCCCCTGTGTCTCCCTCTGTGTGGAGTTCTTCTGCCTTGTTTCTCCTCCTTGTATTTTCTTCCATGTTTCCCCGTCACGTCTGTGCTCTCCCTCGTGTTCTCTTCCCCTCCAGTCTGCATCTCCGTGTACTTCCTGTTTTACTTTGATAGTCTCCCGTCAGTATACGTCATGTTGTGTTTGCTCCTGCCCTGTCTCGTTATGATTATCAGTGTCAGCTGTGTTCCCCGTCTGCTCCCACGTCCCTCGTTATCCTTCTGTGTATTTATGTCCTCAGTTCCTGTTGGGTCCTCCCTCATGGTCATGTGGAATTCTCGGTGTGTTTCTCGAGTGTTTAGCTAACTTTACCCTCTTATGTTTTGCACTTTTACAGATTATATAATATAACATCTTGGTTTAAATCAATTCCTACAAGTTTGCTAAGTTAACATGTTCTTTATTTCAACTGTTAATTTGTATTGTTTAAACTTACCTTACCTACCTGTCTTCCAGAAACAAAAGAAGGAAATGTAGTTTTACTTCCTGCTTTATAGCTTCTGGGTTCATCTGAGGTCACAGGATGAGACCAAGTGCAGAAGGGGAAGAATTTGTGTAATTTAATCAAGTTGATTTTAGAGGGTTTATGGAGAAATAGATTTATTGTTGTAATATGCATTGATTACACCAGTAAAGAGTAGCAGTACAGGTTTGAATATGATGTTCATCTACTGAGTGAAATAGTCCAGAAAAGAAATAGTTTGGTTAAGTGGACGATTTAAGCAGAAAATGCGGGCGTTTGAGGAGAAAGGACCAGGTCAGTGTAGCTGTGTGCACTTTGACCTTAATATTCTGTTGAGTTAAGTTTATTTGAACTGAGTTAATTATGGAGTTGAGTTTCTTATTTGTTTATGTAAATATTGTTTGGGTCACAAAATGGTGAATAAATCACTGGACAGCATCAGTCTCCTGCACTTCTTCTAAAAGAAGAAAACTCATCTACTGGATCTTCTGAAGGTGATTTCATCAAAGACAACATCTCCAATGAAAGCAGCAGAAAGACGTGCTGAGTGTGAAGCTGTCAGCAGGGGGAATAACACAGGGCTGTGAATGAGTCCTGTCACTGTGATCAGGCTCCTCCTTCTAATCCACCAACTTAGTGTTGATGAAGACTAAACAGAGAGATCACAGCTTCTTTATACTTGCTGTAGCTCACAGTTACTCTACACTGCAGATATGACGCCTCTGTTCATCTCAGTGCTGCTGGCTGCTATGTGCCTCGGTATGAACACAACTCTGTTTCTTTGATATCAACATTGACGTGATTCTTTAACAGCACACTGATACTGTTTGTTGGTGTTTTACAGAATGCAGAGCACAAAAAGACAACGTGCTGCAAGCAAAAGGAGAAGAGACTGCTGCTGCAGGAGGCACAGTGACACTTGACTGTCAGTATAACACCAGCTCATCAAATCATTATCTCTACTGGTACAAACAGGATGGAAACAACAGCCCCAAATTCATCCTGAGTCGCTTTAAAGTTGGTGAGGGGAAAAACGAGGCTGGAGACAGATTTTCATCCACACTGGATTCCAGCATCAGATCAGTTCCTCTGAAGATCCAGAAGCTTCAGCTGTCTGACTCTGCTGTGTACTACTGTGCTCTGCAGCCCACAGTGACAGGAAACAGCAAAACTCTGTACAAAAACCTTTGGAGCAAAGACAACAGAATACTCCACAACATCCACTAGAGGGAGCCACACACTGTTAAACCTCTGATTCTTGTGTCATTGGACTGATGACAAAGACAACAGAGAAATGAAGCAGTAAAGATCAGAGACAGAGACAGAGCTGCTGTGGAAGCACAAAACTATTTGATTGGCTGAGCTATTAAACTGGCCCCGCCCACTGAACTTGAGCTCATCCAATGACATTATTTGTTGGTCATTGTGCTGCAGTGGAAGAACATTGTTCATGTGCTGTCTGTCTGGCTTTAATAACTCCAAAGACATGTTGCTGCACCTCTTTTTGCTTCTATCTCACATTATAGGTGAGTTTAAGAACAGGGATTAAAGTTTAGTTGAAGCTGCTGCATTAAGCAGATATACAGACTGCATTTCACTACTTTTCTTCTTTCTTTTTCCAGGACTAACAGCTGGAGACTCAATCACTCCTCAACAACCTGAAGTCACTGAGACAGAAGGAGAATCTGTCACACTCACATGTAGCTATCATACACCTGCAACCAGTGCTTACCTTTATTGGTACAGACATCATTCTGAACTTCAGGCTCCTCAGTTTATACTCTGGAAAAGAGGAAAGGGGGGGACATATGAATATATTCCTGATAATCGATATCGATCAGAAACATCAGATCGATCAACTAATCTGACCATAGCAGCCCTAACCCTGGCAGACACAGCTCTCTACTACTGTGCTCTACAAACACAGTGATACAAAGTGTAGAAGAGGCTGTACAAAAACCTGAACACAGATATCTGACTACTCTTCAAAGAGGAGGGAAGTGGTATTGAAACCACAGCTTCTGATCTGATCAATTTGCCATTTCCTTTTTTTATCAGATTCACTGTGGTTACAGCTGCTTAGGAGAAACAGAGCAGTACGAGTCCCACAACAGCAGCAGACTACAGGCCTGACGTTCATGTTTCAAAATAAGAGTTAAATTCCCTCCTTAAGCACTTCCCACATGAGTGATTGATGCTCTTTGAGAGGCCTCTTGATCTGATCTAATCTGCTATTTTAGGATGGACTGCTGGAAATAACCTGAAAATAACTTGCAGGTAAGACAAAGAGCGTCTTACTCTTAACCTACATCTCCTCTCTGAGTACACCGTCCTCAACAAAAATAATCAGAATTAACAAAAGCCTGAACTGATGGTTAGATTTCTTTGTTCCAGTCATCATGTAACAGCTCCAGGAATCAGTCAGGACACAGCTCTCACACAGCTGCCCTGGGGCAGACTGACAGGCGCGAGGCTGCCATATCGCACCATCGGCCCCTCTGGCCATCACCAGTAGGCGGCAGGTGAAGTGTCTTGCCCAAGGACACAATGACTGAGACTGGGCTCGAACCAGCAACCTTCCAATTACAAGACGAGCTGCCAACTCTTTGAGCCACGATCGCATCGTAAAGGTTCAAAGCAAGATATGAAGTTTAATTTTCTATTCTTAGGCAGCTAAATTAACACAGGTGTCCCATTTAGTCATAATTTTAATATTATAAATACTCAGTAACACACATCCAGTGTTTTTCGGTCTGGTTACTACCGTTAATGTCAGAACCGGTGCCATAATGGGACAGGATACCAGTAACCATCCCTACCAAGGACTGGGTGCAAGATTTGGCTGTTTTTAAGCCTGCACATCGTGAATTCGCCGTCATTCAAACAAAGGTACGTCAGTCCGAGCGCTGCGAGTAAAATGCATTTGAATTTCCTCCGAACATTCAGATCAGTGCAGCATAAATTCATTCATGAGGGGAAATGACAGTGAGAACATGTGGAGGCTGTTAGGTGGATAACATAGTGCACTGATTTGTCCTGAAGGATTTAGTTATTCTCTACGGTTAAGGAAATTGCACTAATTAATTCATTTTTATTATAAATAGTCCTAATTATACACATTGCTTCATTGTTTGTGTCCTGTGTCACTAAAAATACATTTTAGTTTTATACATCGATTAATGACCTGCAGAGTCTCTATATCATTTTAAGTAATTCATAAAAGTTGAGCTTCATGCTTTCTGCATCTTGAAGTGAACATCCTTGCATTACTTACTGTAGGTTCATTGTTTTGCATGCAGATTAAAAAGAGAACAGGCAGATTAATATAACATGCAGCGTTCTATAGATGGATACATAAAAAGAAAAAAACATTAATGTATGTGCTAAACACTTTGTTTGTTACATTTATGATAAATGGGTTTGAAAGTAGATAAAACATTTGTGTCGGCTTTGGCTCATTAAAGTTCTTGTCTTTAAATTAACTGTGTTTCAGGTCCTGCGCTCTCAAACACTCTCTTCGCCCTTTGTTTGGTGCCTCGGCGGTCACACCCCCTCCAGTGACATCACACTCCAAAGCCCTACAGGCTCAGCTGTGCTTGTATATTGTGGACCGTTAAAGGAGTTGAGCCACATACAGGGCTGAGGGGAGATGATCCTTTTATGACCAGGAATAAAAGCTGTGAGGGGAGACTGGAGCTTTGGTGTTGGCTACAGGCTGTTTAATTATGGCCAATGTTTAATAATGAGGATGAAGGGAGCCGCTGATCTCGGTGTCAGTGGGTCGAGTAAACTGTGACTGACAAATAGTTTTAAAGAGTAAAAGTAAAAAGTATTTGTGTATGACTGGGTTAACAGCAGTATACTAAAATGTGTGTTCTTGAGAAAATGTCATTCTGTAATGAAATATAATGAAACATGAAGTGAAATATAATCTCATGTGAGTGAATATTCGATGTGATGAAGGTTTCTGTGTTACAGAGAAGAAGAAAATGTAATGGAGGAAAGTTTAAATTCTGTTTGAAAACCCAGCAGGGTGCTCAGGAAGGAGCAAACTCCCCGCCGCTGGTGACCAGATCCACCGTCGAGAGCCTGCTGACCTGTGCAGCGACAGTGTGGCACGCCAGCTGCACGGAGGCACACGGGAAGAGACTGCAGAGGGTGGTGAACGCAGCACAAAAACTCATCCGCCGCCCCCTGCCCTCCTTGCCTGCCGTCCACAACTCCTGCTGTCTTAGCAGGGCCAGAAACCTTTTAAAGGACGCTACCCACCCCGGCTACCATCTTTTCAACCTACTGCCCTCTGGCAGGCGCTACCGATCCATAAGGGCCAGAACACAGAGACTCAGGGACAGCTTCTTCCCCAACGCCATCACCACACTCAACTCAAACTTGTACAAAAGTAATCTGCACTGAAATATCATCAGTTCTCTGCCCGTCTGTCTCTGTCTGAACTGTACTGTGCATTTATATTCATAGTAGTGTACACTTTTATTATTGTGTAGTTTTATAATGTGCTGTAAGCACATGTGCACTTTTATAGAGCTGTTCCCAGTTTTATACTGTGTTATTCTATGTATAATGGCGATAAAGGCTTTCAATTCAGTTCTTTCAATGTTTTCTTTTCTGCATGTGGAGAAAGTCAAATCGATAAAAAGAGATGATGAGGTGCGGGTGATCCGATGTCCGCTGCACAACCTGTGAACCTGCACATAGTTTCATAGTTTTGGACTTTGAGAAAGAGTCGAGAAGATTTGGATTTCCTCTCAGCCCCCCCCCCCCCTCCTCTCTCTCCTCAGCATGAGCTCAGAGTTCATTTGGATTTTAAACTTCAGTTGAATTCAGATTTATGTTTATAGCATCAAATCACAACAGTCACCTCACGACACTAAAATCAGGAAACCAGAGCCCCGGGTATTTGTAGGTCTCTCACGTCTGGCTGTTTGCTTTATCCTCACCAAAAATATGAATCTGTCAAAAACATCATAACATCAGCATTTCCATTCTGACCAGATACAGGAAGTGTTACCATGGCAGCAGGAGGGCGCCTCTCAGTGCACAGAAGAAGCCCATGTGACTCCTGCAGCTAACAGAGGCTGATACACCTCGCTGTGCGTTTGAAACTATTTCCCACTTTAATGCACCAACAAGTTAATAACAGGGAGGAAATAAATGCGCTGAATTACTGACAAAAGATGATTAGAAGTACTTGGTCCTACAAAGTGAACAGCTGACCGACTGCAGCTCAGCGTGACACAAACACAGCCTGACTACAAAACACCGTCGACACTGCTGCTGAAATATGAGCTTATTACACAACATTACACGAGCATAAGAAAGAGATGACGACCCGTTCACATCTGTGGTACGACCGTCACAGTGACATCACGAGGGGGAGGGGCTTCCCGTGCACGTGAGGAACGCTCGAGCGTCGCTCAGAGCCACATGCAGAAGCTTCGTTTCTGTCCAACAGGATGATTTTGGTGCCGGTGCTGCTCCTCTGCGTCTTCACTGGTAACTCACATTTACAAAGAATCTGTTCTATCTGCTGTTCAGACTCGGACCACAATAACTTAAATACCTTTTTCCTCTGTAGATGTGAGCTGTGAGGAGCTCAGTCCAGTCCACAGTGAGCACAATCAGCTCTCTGTGGAAGGCAACACCGTGTTTCTGTCCTACAACTACCCCAAACTCGTAACTACAGATTATTTCTTCTGGTATCGGCAACATCCAGGAAAACCACCTCAGTTTCTCATCTCACACTCAGCATCAGGATCTGTGCTAAATGATCCAGTCCCGGGACTGAAGGTCCAAGTGGAGGAAAAACTGATCCAGATGAACATCTCCTCTGCCACAGTGGCAGATTCTGCTGTTTACTTCTGCGCCGTGAAGCCCACAGTGGCAGGAAACCCCGAGTCCCTGTACAAAAACCCATCATCTCAGCAAAGAGCGCTCACACTTCAGCTCCTCGGTTCTCTTAGACAACACCGCCATCAAGTGGATTCTTCCAGCTTTGCATGATGCTGGAAGAAAACTCTGATGATGCTTAAATACAATCTGCAAGTTTAGACATTTGGTCCAGAAGTTTATTTGATTAATTTACAGAGAACTGATGACTCACAGAGTTTGTAAAGACGTTGGTATCAGAGAATGAAATGAAAATCACAAACTTTAGTACATTTCCATCCGTCTTTGGAAGCATCAGCGTCGCCAACAGGGGAAAATATCTGATTATTGCTTGATGGCTCAGACAGAACAGCAGAGATGTTTCGTGCTCATCTGCTCATAAGAGGAAAGCAGCCAGTTTATTTATGTCCTGTTTCCATCATGAGGAGGATGTAAGCTGTGTGGAAAAGCACCGTGATGAAAGTTTTGTTGTGATTTGGTGAAAAATAAATGAAATTGAATTGAATTAGAAAAGTGCTGAATCATATTTATTCTTGTTTTGTTTGAAAATCAATAACCAATCAGAGTCGCTGTTGCATTTATTGAAACATGCAAACATGAATAACTTATGATTGACAGAAAGAGGCTTTCAGTATAAATCATGAACTCTTCCAGTGTGGAGCCAAACCAACAGTTTGTGTGATATGGCAGCCTCGCCTCTGTCAGTCTGCCCCAGGGCAGCTGTGGCTGCACCTGTAGCTGCTCCACCAGTGTGTGGATGTGAGAGTGAATGAATAGTGGCATTGTAAAGCGCTTTGAGGACCCAGAAAAGCGCTATATAAATGCAATCCATTATTATTATAATTATTATTATTATTATTATTATAATTATTATAATTATTATTATTATTATTATTATTATTACTATCTTCAGTGTCTGTGGGCTTGGACACGAGGGAAGAGTCAGGGAGAGCTGGAGGCCATCAGCTGATGAAGCCAACAGAACCACATCATCCACAAAAAGCAGAGATGAGATTCTGAGACCACCCAGCTGGAAGTGTTCAGCCACCTGGCTCCGCCTAGAAACTGTGTCCTTAAAATGATAAAAGGGCAGCCCTGGCATTTCTTATGTGATCGAGCTCTTGAATGAACACCTCAAACAAAGAACACCTCAGACTCCCAAAGCTCCTCCCACATACTCAGAGGCACATGGTCGAACGCTTTCTCCAAGTCCACAAACAGACTGCTTGGGCGAACTCTCATGCAACTCCCATGCTGTAGTGTCGATGAGTGTGATCCTCCTGTAGTTGGAGCCCATTCTGTGGTCATTCTTAGTGCCAGTCCAAAGTCTCCACCCAACATTGTACAGTGTGTCATCCAGGACAGCCTACAACAGTAACTGGAGGTTACGCAGTAAATTATAAAGAAACTGTTTGCATAATATCTCAGATCAAATGGGTCAAAGGTCAAAATAATAATGGCATTTATAGGTCAGAGGTCAAAGTGATTATCCCATAAAATACAGAACTTTTTACAACTTAAAATACTTTAAAATATTTGTTAAGTCTAATTGTTGAATGTTGTCATTGTGTTTCTTAAATGTGTAAAGTCTTAGTTCAAGCAGGAGGATCGAGACACTCCTTCGTCTCTGAGCCGTCTGCAGCCGCTCTGTGCTGGGGGAGGTTTGATCACAGACACACAAGATTCTGTTTGATGTTTGGTTTTGGCTTCCTGCTCTTTGCATGGCTTCACTGTGCTGAGCATGATGAACCAATACAGGAACTGAACCAGACACTGGGTGGAAATGGAAATGGAAACATACTGGGTGTGGGGGGGATTACCTCTTTATGACCAAGGATGATGTTAGAAACAGTTGGAAGTCATGCACACACACACACACACACACACACACACACACACACACACACACACACACACACACAGTGTTAGATGGCGCTGGCACGGCTGGCAGCCTTAACCCAATTTCCCTCGGGATGAATAGAGTATGATCAATCAATCGATCAATAGTTCCTTGTCTTTCTAAGCAAAGGGGTTTTATGGAGGGAGGTGCTTGTGCTGTGATGTGTACTGTAACTGCATGTCAATGAAAAGGCTGCGAGGAAGCTGCTCTTTGAAGGATCGAGACTAAGAGCTGGTTCTTGACCAAAGCTTCCCTCGTTAGCGAGTTAAAGACCGGTTGAAGATGTTCTGTCTTGATTTCGCTCATCATGAGGAATACGTCTCTAAAGCAGCAGGATGTGGAAACACAGACCCAACAATATTTTTTCCTATTGTCCGAATGTGTTTTTTTAGTTCTCTTCTTTGATGAGAGTTTAATACAAGTTGAACTGTAAAATGTTGAAACTGAAACATGGATATGTGTGACTGTACTTGTAAGAAGTTTAACTTGATAAAAAAGACCAGCCTGTTCCCACTCAGCCTTTCCTCCATTGTAAAAACATGTTCATCATTCTTACCTGCAGTTTTTAATAAACCTGTTAATTCTTTGTGTCCAGTGAATAGAATTACTATAATATCATTAAGAATAAATAAATTATTATCAATGTACACATACACTGAAAAGAAACGAAATCAATTTCAATTACATGAAGCTTGGAGGTATTTAAAGAAGAACTAATAAAGTCAGTGTTTTACTGTCTGAGTGTGTCATGTACCAGTGGAGTTTCATCCACAGTGACAGATTATACAAATATCAACACATCTCTCATGAATCTGGTTTTTGTCATATTCAGGATACATTGGTACACATGAGCTTCAGGAGAGGCAGAAAAACTATTTCAGCTACAACAGTCACAAAAATGTGTGAAATGATGAACTAAAGATCTTTTGATTCGATAAACTTTCATCTTCTCGGTCACACATGTCCACGCTGGTTGGATCTTGTACAGTTTCCAAAACAGAAACTTGTGTTTGTGAGGAAACCTCAGATTTTTACTCTGTTTCTACTGTTTTCATGCAGAAACTCGTTTCTTTGTCTCTATAATACTCAATGACACTCACATTCCTATGGTTGTATCCAGCAGCCCTCTTACATCACATATGTGCAGTTGGAAATAAATACCACAAGGTGGTGCTAGAGCCACATGAAAAAACTCGTGAGGCGCTTGCAGTTCTCCACCTACTGGCCACGTTTCATGTCAGCAGAACTACAGACAGCAGATATGAGCTGATGGCTGTGTGTAACCTGCATGAGATACGGTGACAAAGACATGAATCCAACATGTGAAGACGCTGCACTGAGTCAGTCGTGTGTCAGTAAAAGTCAGCAAACACTTCATGTCTGGATTCAACGATGGAAACGTTCCTATAAAACCAGTGAAATTCAGCCCAACATCACATGCCAGAGTTTCTACTGGATCCATTTCTGGTGACTGGGATCCTCTGGAGGCAGGTTCATCTATAAATGTATGTTGACTTTGTACTTTGTGTTCTGATCAATCAGCCCAGCAGAAATGTGCCCGGGGTGTAGCTCAGACCTGCCAGGGCAGGTCAGCCACGTACCAGGTCGGTGGGTCGATCCCAGGCTCCTCCAGGCTGCATGTCAAATATCCTTGAGCAAGATACTGAGCCCATGTTGCTCTCTGATGCATCCATCGGAGTGTGAATGTGTGTGGTAAATGGGCTGTATTTGTATTATTTGTAAAGTGCTTTACACATCCAGTCATCCACACATTGACACACCGGTCATGAATGTTAGACAGAGCAGTTAAGAGCTTAGAAGCCTCCCTGCTGCTGCGGAGTCGGGGCGGTCTGCCTCCCCCCACCGCAGGGAAAAGGGTAACACCACCTGGGTCTGGGTGCAGTTCCCCCCTCCAGGGGC
>NW_024583379.1:52657-60838 GCF_018398535.1 Haplochromis burtoni
AAAAAAAAAAAAAAAAAAAAGAGCTTAGAAGAAGTGAATGAGTGGCTGAATGAAATCGTTGTATAAAGTGCTTTGAGTGCTGAAAAGAGCTGCATGAGAACCAGTCCGTTTACCGCTGCTGCCTCAGACTTCTTCACTAACAGAGTCAAGTCTGGCTGCTGTGAGCAGTGCTGAGAGCACTTCAGTCATAATCAGCCTGACCTCTGACCTCTCCCCTCTGCTGTTATGAACACAGCAGTGTTGTCTGATTTAAGACTCGAAGGAGCTCATCTCGTCTGCACTCACACAGATCACAGTGTTCCTGCTCTGATGTGACTCAGTCTGCACGAGTAAAGGTCAGAGTTATCTCACAGTTCAGTGCATGCACTCAGAGCTCAGGTGCTTGTAAGAGTCACAGATTGTTTGAGGCTCAGAGCGTTTTGATTAGATGCACCATGTTTGTAAAAGTCTTCATTTAAAGAAGTGTTTCATTATAATCTTATAGTGTATAATCCTCCTCTCGACATAGAGCAGCTCCTCTGTCAGGAACCTCGGGTTCACCTGACCAACACCATCACCTGCATCAACATCACGACTCTTATAAAACCTGTTTCCTGAGGAGGCTGAACAGCGCTGGACTGGATGTTGGTGTCCTCGGGTTCTTCTACAGCTCACTGAGGGGGTTCGTAAAGTCTGCAGAGGACTATCGGGTGCAGCTGAACATCCATCAGGGACATCTACACCGTCAGGTGCAGAGAAAGGGCCACCTGTAGCCTACCTCCTCCCCCACCCTGCACATGTACTGTTTACTCTCCAGGAGGAGGCTGCACTACATTAATGCAACACCACCCAGACTGTCACACAGCACACATCTGTTATTTATATGGATATATGTCTGTACTCTGTTTTTAATATTAATTTTTATATTTATTCTCCTTAATTCAGCTGTTTGACCCGTTGATTCGTGGCAGGCTGCAAATACCAGGACCTAAAGACTGTCTTACATTCACATCAGGTCAAATAGCTGAATGACAATAACGCTTCAAATTTACTGTAAAACGTACCACAGAAAGTACATTTACTCCTGTTAGGTATTAACTCAAAGTAACTCAAGATCAAAGTCCACAAATGTTTATTGCAAATAAAGACATAAAAGAAAAATCAGGCAAAGTTCAGCAACAAAGAGAATAAACTAGCAACAATAGAAACAATAGAAAAACAGAAACGATCAAACACAAACTCCAGAAATCTGATTCTGTTCGTCTGGATGAACCAACGTTTCCTCCTTCATCCAACTTCAGCCTCAGCTGCAGCTTTCCAGCCTCATTAACAGCACATTCACATCAGCACTGACACAAGCTCCTCTGCCTAACAGTCAGGTCACTTTCATGATCATAAATATGTAACATCCAACCTGCAGACTGAAGGAGTCACTTGGATAAGTGATGAAAAGTTTCTCCACGTCCACATGAACAGAAACAACTTTCTGGGATTTCCATACCTGGACGATTGAACATGCATCGAGACAGCAAACACAAACTTACACTACAAAATCACTGGGAAGACGCCACAGTGGACATCACGACCTGTGTGAGAACAAAGAGCAGAGACAGGAGGGAACTGGTGAGTGTCCAGAGTGAGGGAGCGGCTGACAACAAGGGAAGAAGACCAACAACAACAGAAAGGAAACGATGGAAACAGCAGAACTAATTCCAAAACATGACCACAAAAATTCTACTTTCAAGGTTGTTTATTTGTCACGTGCACAGTTATACGAGCACAACAGGAAGTGAAGTGTGACCTGATACGCTCCTCAAAATTCTTGTTCAGCTGCATTAGTTTATTTTAGGCAGGATGTTGTTGTCCTTGTAAATGCATCCGGTGTTAGAGAAGACTCCAGCAGAGCACAGTGAGATCTGTGCGGCTGCAGGAACTGTAGGACGTGTGTGCGCTGTTATCATTGACCATGTCTGTGTCTTCATGTCCAAACTCAGAACGCTTTGATGGACTTTGAAACTGTGTCTCATTTTTTAAAAATAAATAAAAACACACCTGGAAATGAAACTGGGAGTCATCGTTGGAAGAAGCAGCTTTAATACTGAAATGACTTTAAAGGCGTCGTGTCTTCGATCCAAGCTGTGAGACGATCTGATAAATGTGTCTCTCAACATGTCCTCGTCTAGTTACTGCTGAATGCAAAGAAACGTTTGTTCAGAGCCGGCTTGTTGCAGTTTATAAAAGACCCACATGATGGTGCTGGTGCTCCACCCAACAGGCAAAGCACTGCGCCACCTACAGGACCTTCACAGCACTGCTGCAGCTGCAGTGTAGACCAGAGGTGTCCAACTCCAGGCCTCGAGGGCCGGTGTCCTGCAGGTTTCACATGTGTCCTGGATCCAACACAGCTGATTTAAACGGCTGAATGACCTCAACATGTCCTGAAGTTCTCCAGAGGCCTGAAAATGAACTAATTGTTTGATTCAGGTGTGTTGACCCAGGGTGAGATCTAAAACATGCAGGACACCGGCCCCCGAGGCCTGGAGTTGGACACCCCTGCTGTCGACTGTCAGGCTCTCGGTGCAAAATCATGTGAAGAAATATGATATTAGATCTATGCTGCAATAAACAGCTGTAACATGGATACTGTGTAAGGTTTACAGGATAATGATAATTCTAATCAATCATCAGTTCAGACCAAGAACAAGCTGTTACTTTGAATCACGTCTAACACTAGATTGTTACACACACTGTCATTGTGGAGTTTGTTCCACAGAGTTTGTTCCACAGAGTTTGTTCCACAGAGTTTGTTCCACAGTGTTTGTTCCACAGTTTGTTCCACAGAGACAGTTTCACTTCTGACTCTTTCAGTCAGAATGAAAAAGAAGCTCAGACTGAAACCATGTTTGCTCGTCTGTGCCGCCATAATCCAACCATGACTAATCTTTAAACTGTGAGTCTTTACTGTTGGTCTCACACGTTGGTGTTTGGCTGTTTCTCACATTAAGCAACAAAAACATGACCTTAAAGCCTCCACCCAAAAATCCCCACAGCTCCATCACAGTAAGCCAGTCCATACAGACGCACACGCCTTCAGTTATTTGTAATGAACGGATACATGAATGTGTCATTAATATGTCATCTTTTTGTTTTTGAATCTCAAAACAATAATAAGTGCTGCATAAATATCAACTATAAATACTGAAGTCGATTTATTTCATGTTTAGCCATCACGCCTCGTCTGTCATGTATTTATATATTTTCTTTATGTCGGAAGATTAATTAAATAAATTAAATGTTCAGTTTTCAGTCATTAATTTCACGGTTCAGGCGTCATAAATGCATCTAATGTGTGGTGTCAAACATAAGGCCAGAGGCCCCGAGTCGGCCCACTGCATGTTCTGGTGAAGCTGTCTGTGGACGGTTCAATCAATGGGAACATTTCCAGGCTGCTTCTCAATAACTTCTGTAATAGTTTCGCTGACTGTGACAGTTTGAGGTGAACATGCGCCGCAGCATTGAGCGGTCACTGACAGACACACATCGCTCTGTGTTTGTTCCTGCGCACAACAGTGTGAAGTTCACACACACTCGGCACTAATAAAGACGTGAACAAAGACACACTTTTCCAGTTTGATGTGGAAGAACTCTGAGCGTCTGCAATCACATGTTGTGTCCCTCTCAGAGCTTCCTGCTCTGCTTCCATCAGCGATGAGAGTCGCACCTGATTGGTCGCTACATTCTGCATGTAAAGTCCAAATATGAAAATAACATAATAATAATAAAGATCACAGCATGACCTCTGGCTCGTTCCTGTGTTCCCTGGTTTGCTTGATGCTTTCTCTCTGGTCTGCACACAGACTCAGCCCAACACCAGCTGAGGTCCAGATCAGGGGAAATAACAGTGTTGGAGCTCAGTGAGGCTCCTCAGTCTGAGACGATCTGTGCAGCAGATTCAGTGTTTGAGGATCACGTTTTACACGCATGCTCAGCTGTCAGTCTGCAAACATTATCTGTTTCTTTCAGTCTCGTCTGCTGCGTTTTTGAATCCAGTTACTAACATGTTGTTACTGTTTGACTCCTTTACTGTTTATATGTGGAAGCTTTAACTCAACAATCAGCAGATAAACATGTGATGCACAGATCAGAGCACAGCTGCATTTCCCATGTGTTTGCAAAAGACTTTAGCTCTGCTGCCACACTGAAGAAAGCGATGCTGCTGTATTCTAATGTATTATATATAAAGCATATTTGCCTGTATTATAATGACTTTAAATGGCCATATTTTTATTTCTTGAGAGGCACAAAGTTCCTGAAAGTGTGCAGGCTGCTTCAGCTGCAGCTTTTTTCCACCACGTGTGTTGGAAACATTCTGAGGTCGGGTTTTTCTTCTTCCGCATCTGCTGCCGGATGTTTGCCAGGTTGTGAGGCGACCTCAGAGCCTCCCACCGCTGCAGCGCCGCTTCCTCGCTCTGCCCTGCTGCTGCTGGCTTCCTGTCAGCGGTGAAGCTGCAAAAACAACAAATAAAACCCACCAACAAACAGACACGGTGATGTTTGTGTGGTTACAGCCACGTCTCTGACGCTCACACAAAAACAAGGTCGCACTCTTCATAATGAGGATGATGATGGTGACATCTGTAAACATCTGCAGGGACTCTAGAACAAAGCAAAGGACACACAAGGACAGTGATGTCACACTGGACAAATGCAATGATGAAATGATGAGTGAAACTGAAAGATGTGTGGTGACAGTGGACAAAAGAGAAACACCAGAGTGAACGAGGTCTCCAAACATGCAGGGCCTCCAGCAGCAGCACCCAGGGTGGCGTCTGGGACCAGTTCTTCCAGTCTGAAACACTTGTTGGTTTATTTTCCTGTGTGGAGCTTTTTACTAAATCAAGTTGTGTTTCTTCAAACTCAAACACAGAAAACATGAAGCAGGTCAGAGTCCAGCAGACGGCTCTGATTGTGTTCATAATATCAATAAGGGAACATCGAGGCTCCGCTGCAGTGTGTAACACACGATGAAACAGGAAGTCCTAATAAAATACACAAAGTAACACTAAAATAATCCCCGAAGCATTTTTCTGTGTCTGTTGGTGGAGACATCAAACAGTTCAACACTGATCTGACTGCTGCTGCACATAAAACAGAAATCTCACAGCGTGTCAGCCTTCTTCAGATGCATATGGAGGCTAATGTAGCAGTTTGTTTGTTTTTTGAAGCATTATCGAAATTCATTTTGATTTCAAAGCTACATGTGCAGAATCAGGAAAATTCACCATCGGAACACAAAGTCAAGGAAGTGATGAAATAATTTCAGATAATTACAGAAACAAATAAACTGAACACGTGTCCTAGTAAATGAATCTTCTCATCAGACTAACTGACATATTTGTACATTAAAGAAATAAAACAAGCAGATTTTATTAAAAATAAAACTTTGTAAAGTCGTTAAAGTTGACTCGACTGTAAGACTAAACTGTGTTTTTAGATGACGCATCTTAAAGGCCCAGCCAAGGTTCGGTTTTGCTTCTGAGTTATAAAAGTCTATAATTACTCAGTAAAAGGATTAGAAACTGAAACTATAGAGATTTTCTGTTTATGACCATAATTGAGGTGTTTTTAAACATGAATTATGTTTATTTACTTTCTAATAAAGTGTCTATTATAATATAAAGTGGAGCTTTTAACATCAAAGGTAAGCTGTGATTATTAAAGCTGCTCCAGTTTTCAACACTGAAACATCTGCTGCCAAAACACAGGAAGAAAGAAAAGTATCCAAGTAAGACAAAGAGCTTCGTTTATGCAACATTTTACTGAAACGTTTGGACTTTAGTGAAGATTTGGGAGCAAAACTTTTACTTTGGCCTGAAAAGTGTTTCCTGTTTGAGTTCTGACCTAGCCTGGTACAGCAAACCCTGCAAATCCACAAGACGGCATTCTTTATTTATTCTACAGGTTCTAACATCATCATAAACATACACGTGTGCTCACAGTAATTATCTGCACTCGTGTGCATTTCACTGAATACTGAACTGAGAGAAGGTCGAGCTTCATCAGAGCAGCTTCGTCATGTGTTTGAAAAAGAAATTAAAAAAAGAAACAATAATTGTTTCTGATGCTGTGACATCCTGAGAAGGTTCTGACATCACAACAACAGAAGAGCTAAAGTCTGTTTTCATCCTCCTGTCATGTCTCTCGACCCTTCGAGCTGGACGTTCAATGATGCTTCAGAATCTGCAGAAATCAGTGAAATTCAGCCACGACAGTAAAGATATTATCAGACATAAATAAGAATAACTGCAGATATTTAACAGTTTGAGCTGCTGCACACTAACAAGAACAGCCCACGATCACGGAGTCCTTCTTTCTGTTCACGTCTCAGAGATGAAAGCTTGGTGACAAACAGAGTCGTGTAATATGAAACAGGTTTCTTTGGTCGTTAATATTTTCTGTAACACGTGCACAGATGCTTTTGGGTCTCCTGGTGCAGCTGCTGGCGTGTCCACCTGCAGACGCACCTGAGGTCGGATTTTTGGCCTCATCTCTGTGACGTGGAAACTGCGGCGGTGCCACCGGCTGCACACGTTTCATATTCAGGCGTCTAATCTGTTTTCTCACACCGATCGTGAGGCCACACCTGATCGTACATCCTTACCTCCAGCACCGCCTGACCTCGATTTCCCCGCCCACCCCCACTGACACGCTTCCTGTCCCAGCAGGCTTTGAGGCAGAAACCGCAGCCGCCTTCGTCTGTGACGCAGCCATCACGCTGCAGCTCGATCACATCGGGCGACCACATCCTGTGGAAACAGTGAGGCAGAAGATTTTCCAGCAGCAGCAGCAGCCAATCAGATCGCAGATACAAACACCTCCGCAGAATGACAGCGAATCTCTCACACTACAGAAAATGTGTCAACTTTCACACTGAGATAAAGCAGATTAGAATAAGATGCTTTTGATAATCATATGCATTCAGTTGTTGGATGTAAATGTGCCTGCAAATGAAAAACTTCTGTCACAACATTTCTGAAAAAGAAAACCTGCAGAAAACAGTCCAATATTCCAAAACTGTTCTTTGTAAATCATCCTTTAAATGAGCCTCAAACACAAGTAGAACGTTAGCTTTGGGACAAGAATGCGACCGAGCTGAGGGCAGCATCTGATCAGACATGCACGGGCTTGTTACGCACATCTTAGATGAAAATGTCACACAAACAAAATCACACAAATTTGACTTTAAGGAGAAAAGTCGCATAGCTTTGCATCGCCTGCTGCTCCTGCGACTCAAACCCGCACAGAAGAAAATGGACGGAGAGTTTTGAGCCTGCAGACGGCTGCAGTTTAACAAAACGGAGACACGCGCGCAGTCGTTCTGTGAGCAAATGTTTCCATTCTTCAGTCTTGATAACCAAAAGTATTTGGACAGCAGGTCGTTCTACCCAGATACGTGGTATGGTTTATTATGGGATTCATTTCCCAGTTACTGTGACAGCTGATGTTACCTCATGAAGCCTTGATCACAAGTCAACTTCTTCAGTGTCTTTAAATCGCTTATTAACATCATCTAAGAAACACTGACTGAGTGGAAACTGTTCTTAAGGATCACTGCGTGCGGCAGGATTAAGATTAAGCATCATTAGAACATGTGGACGGGACTGCTCGTGCACTTCCAGCACAGAGTCAGTGCGCTCAGACAAACAGGATGTTTCACAGCTTAAATATTTATTTGAAAATTTGAAGCATTTCTCATTTTTTCAAAGATGTAAAACTTACAAAGACAGAAGGTTACAGTTTGCAGCTAAAATGTCTTCATCTGTACATATTATATTAAAACAGACAGTATATAGCAATAATGAGTGTGTTTATGTGTATATATGTATGTATTATTAACTTATATATGTATATTATATCTTATCTGTAGTCATTTTTATTTAATTTAATAACTGTACAGTACTCTGTATATAGTAACCATCGTCCTTGATGTAACTATGTAAGAAAACTTGTGTATGTTTCTGTCCTGTGTCCTGTTTGTTTGCATATTTATCTTTTTGGCTGCTGTTACAACCAAATTTCCCCTTGTGGGACAATTAAAGGATTATTCTATTCTATTCTATTCTATTCTATTCTATTCTATTCTATTCCAGAACACAAGTTTGCATACAGTATGTGTACAATACAGAGGTCAGAGGTCATGCA
>NW_024583379.1:61034-63845 GCF_018398535.1 Haplochromis burtoni
CACACACACACACACACACACACACACACACACACACACACACACTGTTTCCACTGAGTGTGGTTGTGTGACCTGGAAGTGTCAGACTCAGTGATCAGACCGACATGATTCATCCTCACAGATCTGATGATGAACTTTATATCTCACAGCAAAACATCCCAATGACGAGAAATGTGTGATTGGACCGTGATGGTAAACACGTCCTCTGTATCATTATGAAATGTTATGCTGTGTATGCACATGTAAGGTTCATCCACCTGTTAGAAACTTCAAAGCACAAATAATCAAACTAATGATCCTGATAACTATAAATCAGGGTTATCATGATACTAGACTTTAACTTGATACAACTCGAACTTTTTCTGTTCTCAGACTGATCTCTCTGTTGGAGCTCAGTCTGGGGGGAGTTATTTTTTCTCCTTATCTTTCCTCATGTGGTGCATTTCCATTGTTATACCTCTGACCTGTCTTCCCCATGTGATGTTTTGTGTAATGTATGTATGGTCGGAGGGTAAGATGGCGCCGCCATTGCGCTCAATAGGTCGGCAGCCTTAACATGAAATTTCCCCTTGTGGGACTAATAAAGGTATCTTATCTTATACCAGGACCCAGGAGAACTCTGGGTAGTCCTCATACTTTTCTGTCCTACGGGAAAAATCTTTGTCTCCGTCCTGCAACAGCAGAAACAGTGAACAAGTCATTTATTGAAAAAGTTGTTAATCTTTCATTTATTTTCCTAATTATTTATTAGATTTGCCAAAATAAATCCTATTATAATTAATTAATTTTTAGGGGTTTTATTTGTTTTGAAAATCATTTAGATCGTTTCATCACATTTGGTAAAGGTAAAGTAAAATCTTCATCTGCAGGAGAGGCCAGCCACCCTTCGGAGGAAGCCCATTTCTCCCGCTTGTGCTCGCGATCTCGTTCTTTTGGTCACTACCCACACTCGTGACCATGGGGGAGGGTGGGGACGTAGATCAACCGGGAAATCGAGAGCTTAGTTTTTACGCTCAGCTCTCAGACTGGTGCAGCGGCTGCAGTGATGCAGACGCTCCATCTGTTGAGCTCCCGCTCCCTTCTCCCGTCACTCGTGAACACTCGTGAGATATTTAAACTCCTCCGCTTGGGGCAAGAACCTGACCCAGAGTGGGCACTCCACCCTTTTCCGGCTGAGGACCCTGGCCTCAGACTTGGAGGTGCTGATTCTCATTCGCACTGCTTCACACTCGGCCTGAAACTGCTGCAGTGCAGTTCCAGAAAAAGACACATTACATAAAAGTTTGCATGAATTTGCATGTTCTTTATGTCGCTGACAGAAATCTGACTCCCACAGATTACTGTCAATCTGTCAGTTACTGATACTCATCATCTCTACCTGTTATAAAGCACATCTGGCCCAGATTCTGTTTCTTCCATCCCAGCTTCCACACCTTCCATCAAGTGAAGAAACCTTAAACTTCTTTTTTTTTTTTTTTTTTTGCTTTAAATCAGCAGTTTTAATTAAAACTTGTTTTACTGCTTCAGGAAGACAAGACTTTGTTTTTGAAGTGAGATTTTTTTAAGGAAAATTGAGACTCTGTAATTAATATACACTTTATCAGCTTTCATGATTTATGTCTCTTTAAAATGAAACAAATCTGAAACAAATAAACATATTTTCTTTGTTTGCTGGTGACACATCCCACAGCCTCACGTCCACTTTGCACCAATGAGTGAGTTTCTACATTATTTATTTAAGTTTATGTTAAAATGTACTCACATGAAGATAAGAGCACACACACACACACACACACACACACACACACACACACACACACACACACAGTTATCTTTGTATTGTTGTTGTATTTTGCGCAAACAGGAAACACAACAAACCACAGAGAGGATCGCAGCTCGCTCCAGTTTAAGCAGCTCTGCTGATCTCAAACACTGATTACTGTTTTCTGCATCAAAGAATTATCTTTAGAATCAGCTGCATGTTACAGACATCTTAGGAGTCATGGTTGAAAATAAAAATTTAAATTAATTAAAATGTAAAAATGGTGCCGTGAACAATGCTGTTGACTCAGCAAGAAGGTCATGAGTTTAAATCGATGATGTTTGGAGTGACTGTCCCTGTGTGTTTACCCTGTAAGCTGTGTATGGTGCACGCTGCCTTTAATCCTGTGGCAGCTGGAATTTCTCAAAGTCCATCACGTTTCAATGCAAAAAACAAAACAAAACCAGTTGAATTACCTATAATGTCCTGTTATTTGTTTAAATACTCAATTTTTTAATCAATATTACTAAATGTTGTGGGTTGCAAAGTAACATTATTCTCTCTTTTTACATTCTGTGTGTAGTACAGAGGGTAAACCTTTCACACTGATACATAATACAACTGAAATATTATTAATACGTCTTCAGTGTGTTCAGTGTGAATTGGGGGCAAAATTTCAATTGTTTTAATTTATTGATTCATTTTCAAAAAAAAAGTCTTCAGATCAGTTCAACTTATTTGAATTGAACTTGAACTTGTAAGGTAACAATTCTATTAATACAGAGAAAAACCCAACAATCAGATGACTCTCCATGCACTTTGGTGACAGTGGGGGAAAAAAGCTCCCTTTTAACAGAAAGAAACCTGCAGCAGAACCAGGCTCAGGGACGATGTATGTGAGGAGCAGGATTTTGAATTCTGGATTTAACAGGAAGCCAATACAGGAGAAATCTGCTCTCTTTCTAGTCCCTGTCAGGACTCTTGCTGCAGCATTTTGGATCAGCTGAAGGCTTTTCAGGGAGTTTTTAGGACTTCCTGATAATAATGAA
>NW_024583379.1:73372-94279 GCF_018398535.1 Haplochromis burtoni
GCAGATGGTCACTCCTCCCTCTCCTGGTTCTGCTGGACGCTTATAGTTTGTCAATAATTGACTTGCTTGATCAGAATCTGACAGTATTGTTCATAACTTCATCAAGTTTGACAAGGTCCTCAAAACTACTCACAGCCCGACACCATGACACGGCCTAAAGCTGACAGATAGCTGTATCACTGTTGTACCTCTCTCAAGAACGTTTCTGACATATTGATAAAGATTTAAATTTTTCACTCCATCAGACCTGTTGACACTGATTTAGAGCTGTTCCTGTGTAATTTGACACATCCTAGCCTTTTTCATCCCATTTATCTTCATTAAGAGAGGCTTTGACAGTCACCCTTCCACTGAGATTACATCTAATGAGGCTTCTGATGCAGCTCTCAAGCTCTGTGTCTATTTTCTGCCTGAATGTTTAACAGGTCACTGTGAAGTGACTTAAGCAACTAAACAACCAAACAAACAAAAAGCTAATTTCTCTAAAACCTTCGGGGGCAAGAACTAGACTGACTGAGTGAAAAGGCAGCAAACGTCCAAAGAAAACGTTGAAAGCCCTTCAGAGAGCTGAGAAATATTGCTCAGGGTCACTTTAGAAATCAGAAGATGTTGTTCAGTTCGGTAGGTTCTTTGGAAAGTCTTTTGTAAAATTATGGTTAAACATGTGACCTACAGTCTGACGTGCTGTGGTCAGTAAAAATAGAATCATGCTACATAAATGCAAATAATTCAGAATAAAAACAATCTCACTGTGTTGTTTTTAGCTTTTATTACCACATCACACAAAGAAGTAATTGAAAGAACAATCTGTTAAACATAACTGTGACATTTACATCATCAAGCGAGACAGAGTTTAATTCATTCATAAAAAACATCAGTGACAATATGTAAAGATAACATAAAATCAAACTTTTTGGATCAATCAACAATGTATTAAAGGATAACTTCTATAGAGAGTTATTAACAGATGGTATGATAAACAGGTAATATGATATTTATACATGATATACATGCTGAAGCTCAGTGAACTTCAAGTTTCATCCAGTCACACAGAAAGTTGTCCTCTTGGGGTTTCTGTGAAGTTTCTGAAAGACAAAACATAAAAAAAAATTTGATTCATGTGAACTGAAGCTGCTTTAATACAAACAGTAAAAACAAACGTCACATGCTGCTGGTTTGAAACCTGACGTTTGTTATTGTCACGGTTTCTTTTCTATCCAGGAGACAAAGTCGATACAAGAAAAATGACACATTTACATATTATCTAAATATGAAAACTGACCAAAAATATTCCTGCTGTTTTAAAATAAAATGTAACTGTTGATTAAGACGTCAGGTAGCTCTCCTTTCTTTAACCTGGTCCTGTGACAGAGTTTTCAGGAACCAACACCAACAGAATCATTTTCAAATGTAACAGTTTCTGTTTTGTATGTAGAAGAAATAAAAGAACAGCTTTTCATACAGACAGAGCTTTAAAGAGTATCAAAGAGAAACCCATACACTGTTACTGAACCACGCGAGTCACAGGTGAGGACTGTAATAACCTCTGCTGCTTCCCACAGGGAATTTTTAACTCTGATAATCTCAAAGGCAAAACAAAAGATTTTATAAGATCACCCAACGTTCATGAGACAGAGTTTAGGAAGTTTGACATTCACCTTGGTTTTATCCACATCCCTGGATTAGACGATCAGGGAAAAAACAACTTTTCTATCTCGAGGTCGATGTATAAACTGGATCTTCGTGTGTCGTCTTGTATCATTTCCACTGAGGTAACACAGCTCCATGGACCGTATTTATCATTTTTTAGGATTTGATTTGGTCAGTTAAAAATATTTAATCAAATTTATTTAATCAAATTTTCATGTTTAAATATTGGAAATTATTATTTTTTGCTTAAGAAGTCCAAACCGTTACCAAAATGATTTTATTGCCTCAACGTGACAGGATGTGGACTATGAACTCTGATCCAGAGCTTTGATTATCCAACAACTCACAATGGACATAAAGCAGATTTCCATTTCTAACATGCTCTAAGTTTATATCACAGCTTGACTGATCCTGGGTTATTCTGCAGTCCTCAAATGTGGAAAATTGGCAAATGCAGGTAAAAGTTTCCCAAATGCAGGCTCCATATTAACTGTCAGTGGTCTGTGTACTAAAACTTTTTCTTCTCATTGGAAAATGAACAAAAAGGTTCAATAAAGCTCGAACATGTTTGTCTCTCTGTGTGTGATGGAGATAACAGTCAAACATCTCCCCAGTCACCAGGCCACAAACACGTTACATTTGTTTTGTACTCACACTGACTAATCCACAGCCGCAGAGTCATTATGATGTTAAAGATGATGGTCTTGATGAAGATCACTCTGAGAGCCAGGATGGTCAGAGACATGAGGTTCACCTTTGGATCTGCAAACAGCACAATCAGAAAAATGTCAGCCAACAAACACAAACAGCTTCTTTCAATCCATCTGTTTAATCAGATCTAATACATACCTGGCTCCAAAACATCAACACATTTCTTGTCACCACTGCCTGGATCTGAAAAAAATCAAACAGATAAAAGTGGTAATTAGCTTCATTTCAAAGTAAATCTTCCTTTAATGCAGATTTATGCAGTCTGACAATCAAATACAAATATGTAAGTTTAGGATTAAAGGGTTATGTACACACTATATATAATATATTCTTATGGAAAAGTAAATTATATGATGAAAATAATTCGTATGAATTTCTTGATACTTACATTCACAAATCCTTGGATCCTTCCCTGGAAAAATCACCTGGTTGTACAGATCCAAGTTTGGTGATATTGCCACAGCTTTTGTCTCACTGAATTCCACGCTATAATTCCAATGATATGATGTTGCATTGTGTCTGCTGAACCCAGTTGCCAGGCACGCCGTATTGTTGCCTTCTCCCACTTTGAAATAGGATGGCTCGTACTCTGTCCCTGAAAAACACAAACGAACAACTCATGAACAAACTGGAATAACGTGGAATTATCTGCTTTCGTCTCAAAACCTCTGATCACTTGTTGACCAAAGAAACGAGGTTTAATCCAAAGAGACGAGTTCACTCACAGACACACTGTGATTCAGACATGGTCAAAAACATCTGAGCTGCCAAGATCAAACTCATCAAAAGGATAATCAGAATGATGCTGCACTCTGTAAAACACGGTTTCTAAACTTAGTAAAACTCTGCTGATGGTGTTTGTAGAGTTTTCCATGTTGGTAACACGAGAACACTTTCACTTAATGGCCTTTCCACTGGAAGTTTCTCCTGTGGATTTGTCTTCATTTGGTCCACAGCAGGAATTTACTACTTCATCACAACACAATTACAACTTCAGGTAGCAGCTGTTGTGACTCACACGAGTGGACATATATATGTTGAAATTATTTATCTAATATTTTAAGTTAAATATATATTTTTTACCAGCGTTATAAAACATGTTACGTGACTCAGTCTTTTGTTTTAAAGTAACTTGTTTAAAGTGCATTCATGGTGTTTGGTGCAGTAGTTTCATAAAAACAAGTTATTTGTCTGTGTTGTAGTATTTAGTATTGAATAAATATAAATCTGTTCACAAATACTGTACTCAATTAAAATATTATATTGGAGCTTTTTAGTTATGAGCGCCTGCTTGCTATGTATTTATACAAAAGTTTATTTAGTTTCAAAAATATTTCATACCGTGAGGTGAAATAATGGTCAGATATTACTTTATATTACATTAAGTGCAGAGTATTTGAGATCATATATTTAACTCAGTTCTGAATTCAGGAAAATGGAAAACATTTAATAATTTCATTAATTTTTCAGGTTATGTAGACGATCCACTTACTTGAGGATGAAATTAGTGTGATTCCTGATCCAAATATGACTTTGTAATTATTGTTATTCACACTGCAGCTAAACCAGTTACAAAAACCAGTGCAGCTCTTAACCATGTATATGTAAATAATACTAGTTCAAAATTTGGTTCCATCACCAAATATGATGATAAGTTAAAGTATAAACTAACGTGCGCTTAAACGTCTCACCAATTATAATAATAGTACGTTTAATTTCAGATCCTACACGGAGCTCGATCTGGATATTGTACTTGCTTCCTCTAAACAGGCAACGATAACAAATGTTCATGTTTGAAACTTACTCTTTAGTGATGAATCAGGATTTACGTTTGTTTACTGAGTTCTAATATTTTAGGATGTTCAAAAATGCTGAACGTGTGAACAGAAAAATAATTTACTAATGGAAACGAATTTACATTTAACAACCGCACTGATACGCCCACCCTGAACACTGCAGACAGATTATATGTAAACGCACTTACGTGACTGTACAGTAACTCTGACCCCAGAAGCAAAAACCAGCTTGTTGTTATTACTGTTCACACAGTGAATCAGTGGCATTCAAAAACTCAAACACTCCGTGTTTCACTCAGCTTCTGCTTCTTTTGCTAAATAAATAAACACATTTTTTCTGTGTTATATAAAATGTTTCCCATCATTACAACCTAAATCAGAAATTTAGAAGCAATAGTTTGGTTTACAGTTTGTGTTTTGCTGATCTGGAAGAGTTTGTTTGATTTAAGTGACATCATCTGTCCAAACAAAGACTGCTGCTCCTGTTGTTCCATCATCGCTCACTAAAATCACTCAGGTCCAATCAAATCCAAATTTTGTTGCTGTAGAAGCTTTTTTCTGAATAGCACTTTTTCACTCACTTGTTTGAACTCTCAGACGACTTCCTGAACCAAAAATCAGTTTCCAAGTATTACTCTTCACACTATGAACGATCCAGCAACAAAAACCTGCGATTCACACACAGCAGCAGCAGCAGTGGAGCCCAACAGACAACAAACTGATATTAACTGAGTCACTGATCATGTGTTTACACTTTCCCTTTTCCCCATAATCTCTACAATTTGCTTTTGTTAATTATATATTTAATTAATCTAATTGGGTAAAAGATCCTTTGAGGTTTCAGGAAAAGTATCCAGTGTTTAAAAGAAAGAAGGAAAAATCAGCCAAATGAAACTGTGAGTAAGGTGAAGCTGATCGAAGCTTAACTGAGGTTAAATGTATTTGTGTGATAAAAAACATGAAATAATAAATAACATTAAAAGTCTCGACCATGTGAGAAAATCCCAGCAGGTTGACTCTGTTCATCTGAGTTATATTTGTTTTCAAAGACTTATTTTTCATTACATTCACAGATGTGTGTGTGTGTGTGTGTGTGTGTGTGTGTGTGTGTGTGTGTGTGTGTGTGTGTGTGTGTGTGTGTGTCACTAAGTGTGATAACAGAATTATCTTTAGAAAATTATAGGATGTTTTGCTCATGTCATTTAAATCTAACATTAAAAGAATGATAATATTTACATTTTTAAAGTTGCAGATGCTGATGACTTCTCTTCTGTCAAATATGTGAAATTGGTGAAGTCGTGATTATTTATAATTTTAACAGTGTGAGATGTACTAAACATCGAACATTGATGTGCAGTTTTAATGAAGGGAAACTCTTACTCTGATGTATTTTCAGCTCAGTTCCTCGTCCAAAGATCAGCTTTCGTGTCCCATCATTCACACACTGACTTACTTCATCACAGAAACTGAACAGGTCAAAGTGTCGCCTGCTGTTTATGGATCGAGGACATTTAAGTGCAGACGTAGTCAGAACCAGTGTCTCTGGCCTGCTTAAACCTTAAAACCAAACATTAAGCTGCCATGTGAATGAAAAGCATTATTTAAGGACATTAGTTCACTCACTCGTACCTCGCACCCTTAAAGCTGCACTTTGTAACTTAAATGGTTATATAGATATACAGTGTTTGGACTCTTAGAATGAACAATAACTATCAAATTAAAATCAAATTAATAACTAATAACTTCTAATAATGCCTCGTTTTTCTTCTTCTCTTGCAGTAAACATGACTCACTCACTGTCAGAGAGGATGAGTTTCATTCCAGATCCAAACTGTAGTTTTTCATCAGCTGATGAGAAGACTGATCAATAACTTATCTACACCTTACAGGACGTTTGTGCTCAGTGTCATTTTTCTCTGCATGTTTTTAGATAAATGATCTTATTAAAAAAATATTATTTACTCAAAGTCATATTGCAAATGTAAAATGAGAAGTGTTCAGTGATGTTTGTGTGTTTCATAAACCTACTTTTCTCTATTTTCAGCTCGGTTCCGTCTCCAAACACGAGTTTTCCCGTCCCATCGTTCACACAGTGAAACCCTTCTTAACTTAAACTCAGTAATCAGCTGACATCTTCACAGTAACTAATAACATATATAATTATAAGAGTAATGATATTAACAGCTAAACACGTTGGATCAGTCGTGTATTTACCTCAAATTTAACCTAAAAGACTGAAACTCAGTGGTGATAATCTTATTCATCAACTTTGGTTTGCAGATGAAGCCGATCGTTTCAAGATTATTTTGGGTTGTTGAAATATTAACTTGTAAAATCTCTTAAGAATACAATAAATACAGATTACTCCGTGTTGTGCTGACAAACTGTGGCTCTGTAACAGACGTGTTAAAGTGTAATAAGTTCAAGAAGACGTCAGGACAACAGAAAAACGGTTTCAAAGACAGAAAGGACCATTTAGTTCTGAGTCATGATTAATAAATGACAAATGGCTCACGAGTTTGAATAATCAGCCTGGTTCCACCTCCAAAGTGGAGTTTTCTGCCTCCAGAGTCAGTCACACTGCACGCTGCTGCAAACCAAAAACCTGAACTACAAAACTGCATTTAGTGTAAACGGTTTGTTTGTGACAATAACTGCTGATAACTCAGTGAAGTGTTTCTTACATATAAACTCAAGTTTCATGCATTCAGTCATGAAATTATGAAATTTTGTCGAAAGACTTCCTTGAATACATGAAACTATTGTAATGTTTCTTTTAAGTGACTGCAGGCACTTTACATTTACTGCTGAATTATGACTTTTTTCAATGGTTGGAGTTTAAAGCATGTTTTTGTGTGTAATGTTGTAGAGTTAATCTGAATGATTGCTCCGCTGTAATGTTGTGACTGATAACTTCGATACACCATCTTTGGATTATGAATAAAAGGAGCTTACAGGCATCAACTGTGAGTTTGGTTTAAGAGAACAAAACCCCAACAAAGTAAATCACATCTGCATCTGATGACAATAATTCACCAGCTGATGTTACAATAACAGCTGACCTCACTTTTACTTAAGACTGAATATTAATGTAGTAAAACTACCTTCAGTCCCATCTACAGTTCAGACTTACTGGTTTCTACATGTAGAGCTGTTCCAGTGCTGAACAGCAGCTTCACGCCGTCATTCACACACTGAGAACAGACTCAGCAAAAACCAGTGAGGACTCAGCGAGGGCGAAATACATGAAACCAGTTTAAGGCTGGACTTTTGTTCCTGTGTTTATAAAGGATTTAAAGCGACTGGAATTTAAAAACACATAATGTTACCATAAGGTAGACGTGGCAGACACAATGTAACTGTAATTACCAAGGTTACCAAACCTCCACGTACTGAGCTACTCCTTTGGTTAAACAGATGGACTTACTGAAGCCTTCACCACAGGTGAGTTTATAAAGCCCAGAGTCAGTCACACACTCAGAGACTGAAACAGCACCATGAAGTGTGATACATGTAGGGGCCCGATGAAGAATAACCACAGAGACATGTTTCTGATGTCAGTCATAGTGATTTAGTTCATCGTGTTTTTGAATTATATTATGTGATAGTTATTCTCCTGTGAGAACACCATCAGACTTCATAAAAAAACGTAAAGTTATTCCTTTTATTTTTACATGATTTCATTTTAGTTGTTTTGATGGCTCAGCAGGAGAACAGCGAAAGAAATTAGGATTTATTTTAAGTCTTCTTTCTCCAAACTAACAGACTGGTTTACACACTTGACTCAATGTGTTTTGGAGTCAATTAATAAAAAAACTGTTTTTTATTAAAATGTTTTTGTTTTTAAATCTCAGAGTTAAACTGATTCTGTTAACAGCTGTTTAAATGTTCTGACGTGTGGCACGTTAAATCTACATGTGACTTTTATAAATCATTCTTTTCCAGCTGAATCAAACTCCAACACTGTCATCAACAAACTGTATTATATATCTGGAATATTTGAATCCGACTCACTGCTGTTCACAGTCAGCTTAGTTCCTTTTCCAAAGAGAAGTTTCCAGTTTGCTCCTGAGGCAGTCGCACTGTAGAGCTGATCTCAGCATTAACTGGAGTCAGAATCAAATCACTGATGATGGGACAACTTTGGCGTTTTGAACACTTTGTTACTTTTAGTACGTTTTTTATCTGTGAGACAATGAAGAGTAACAACATGCAGATGTTCTAGAAACAGACTTTGTGTCTATTTTACTTCACAGATATCTGTGGACTGCTGGTATAAACGCTGAGAAACGTCCGCTGTATCATTTCTGTTCCCTAAATAAAAACGACTTACTTGATTCAGTTCTAACTTTTGTGCCCAAACCAAAGACGACTCTGGAGTTTCCGTAGCCAGTCACACAACACAAAACACAATCACACAAACTGACTTCAGTTAAATGCATTTCCTGAGTGCACATGCCCACAAACAACATATTAACTCATTCATAAAATATATTTGGCTAATAATATTTTACTTTTTATTTTATTTTTTTACCAAATTTGGCTTAAAACGAAATATTAATATATATAAAAATGTAAGAGTAGCCAAAATCTACACGTGACAGTTATATGCAGGTCAGAGTGTGATGACCTGTATGTCAGGTAAAGATGAATAACATAAGTGATAATTACAGAACTGAAAGTTTAAAGTTTCTGTCCAAATAAGTAAAAGACAAACTCAGATGTTCACAAACACTCACCCGACTGAACTATGAGTTTACTACCAGAACCAAAGACCAGCTTGTTTCCATAGTTCTTCACACAGTAACACTAACAGTGACATAAAGAGACGAGCTCTGACACAGAAACTAAAATCAGTGCTGATGAAATGTGGAATAATCCAAAATGCAGGAATAATTTTCCATGTTTGGACTAACCTGGTTTTTATTACTAACTGTGGTTTGATTTAACGAACTGCTGGTAATAATTCCACTTACTGTCCATCACCGTCATTTTTATGCCGTTCCCGAAAACTATTTTCCAGCTCCCCGTCCCAGTCACACAGTGTGTGTGCGCTCAGCAAAAACTACCTGAGAAGGCCGTCGTCTGTGAGAAGCTGTGCGCTAATCAGTAGAGAACTGCTAGATTATTAGATTATCGGTTTGTGGTAATTTATGTGTTTTGTTTTATATCTTTATAGTTAAAAACCTCAACATAACTAATTATAACATGAAGAATATCATTAAACTGCAAACACATACAGAGGCTGAACTGTGTTTGCACAGATGTGAACAGTTACAGTATCACAGCCATGTGCCTGCTGGGTTTGTCTCTGTGTGTGATTGTAGGGTCTGCCTTACAGTATGAAGCAGCCTGAGGTGACTGTAGTTGTGATTTGATGCTGTATAAATAAAACTGAATTGAAAATTGAATAATTACAAGAACTGTGTTTGTGACTAATAATAATAATGATAATAATAATAATAGTGTGACATTGTTTGGGATGTGAAAAAGGACTTACTGGAGCTAACTGTCAGTGTAATGCCAGAACCAAAGCTGAGTTTGGATGATCCAGAGAACGTCACACTGTGACAGCTGTCAGCACTTAAACCCAGAGCTGCAGGTGAGCGTGAGTGAACGTCTTCACCTTTAAAGGTGTTTAAATAAATCATGAACGTCTTGATTAATCAAACTGCAGAATGAGTAAAATCAGTTGATTTAAAGTCATTGTCGACAACGCCACATAAAGGACTCACTTGGTGTTTAGTTGTTGCAACACGTGTAACTACTTAGGTAACTAAAGTACAAGAAAATTATTTTTAATTCCGATACTTAATATTTACTAAAGTTACTCACTGGTTACTATGGTTACTTTGGTCCCTTCTCCAAACAGGAGTTTGAAGCTCGTCCCTCCAGCAGTCACACAGTGGAGGCAACATGAACGTATTTTATATATTGTTGTTTTATTGCTGCTTCTCAAACAACTATTTAGCAAATTTGTTTAATCAAACTAACAGAACAGCAAAAACTTAAACTGCACTTACTGGAACTGACGGACAGTTTGATGCCAGAACCAAACAGGAGTCTGACGCCTCCAGTCACACTTGGAGAAATGCTACCACATAAACTCATCGCTGACACATGGAAGAGCAACAGGTAGTGAACATGTGCAGCATGTTTATGAATCTGAAAATATTTCCAGTATTTGAAAATGATTAAAACTTTAACACGGGTCCGTTTTGAGTTTGAGTTCTTCCAGATAATGATTGAAACATCTAAACTGCTCTGCTTTTCTAACTGTGGTGTCGTAGCTGAAGGTGATGTAATGGTCATTAGTGCTCTGATTAAGGACTTCATGTTAAGTATCGTATTAAATCAAAAAGCTGTTTTTATTCACAAATCAACAAGTAGCTGTGACTGCTGTGGGCTGTGTTTCAGTCCTGCACTGAGCTCTCCTTCTCAGGATTTCACAGTTTCATCACTTTAACAAAAGTACAGTACGTATGTTACAGGAAACAGTAAATATATTGTTTATATATTATTTGAATTATTTGGATACTCACTGGCTTCAGTGATTAATTTAACACCAGCCCCAAAGAATAACCTCCAGCTTGCTCCACTAGCAGTCACACAGTTGCTCCTCTCACACAAATAAGTGATCGACAGTGATGAACACTGAAGTCGTGATCTGTGAGCTGCATATATGGAAAAGCTCAACATGGACGCACAACATCACCAGTGCAAGAGATACCAGTGTAAGTGCACCAGTATCACGTATCCAATGCTCAGATAATAAATGTGTTTTTCCAAATGTCAGTTTTTAGGTTTGTGAGCAGCAGTCAGAGAGGATGTGCTCCAGGCTGAACGTGCACCACTGCTCTAACCCAAACTATCACTTTTATAATCTGTCATTTACTATTAAAGCACTTTGAGCTCTGCTGAAAAGCCCAAACAGAAACGACATCTTTGTGTGGACGCAACGGTTAAAAACAGCTGAATGTAAATGGTAAATGGCCTGTATTTATATAGCGCTTTTCTAGTCCCTAAGGACCCCAAAGCACTTTACATATCCAGTCATCCACCCATTCACACACTGGTGATGGCAGCTACATTGTAGCCACAGCCACCCTGGGGCGCACTGACAGAGGCGAGGCTGCCGGACACTGGCGCCACCGGGCCCTCTGACCACCACCAGTAGGCAACGGGCGAAGTGTCTTGCCCAAGGACACAACGACCGAGACTGTCAAAGCCGGGGCTCGAACCGGCAACCTTCCGATTACAAGGCGAACTCCCAACTCTTGAGCCACGATCGCCCCTGAATGTATCAAAGGGCTGACTCACAGGGAGCTCGTTTAGCATGTTATTATCTCATATTTCACACAGTGTCAAAGTACAAACTGACACTCACTGCTTTGTAGAGTAACTTTGGTTCCTTCTCCAAAGATCAGTTTGAAGTTTCCTGATCCAGAAGTCACACAGTGGATCTGCCCTCAACACAAACTGGCTGCCACTGCATACACGTGTGTGACAACACAACAACAGCTAATCTATACGTGGTTTTTCTAAAAGTAAATGTGAACAAAGACTTGTAAAATATCCACTTGTACAGGACATGCTGCTGATTATCTGTTTCCTCTTTATAAAGCTGGAAAGCAAAATGAATTTACTTAACTATAAATTTGAGGTTTTACTTGAACTTTTCTTTCAATAACCATATTTTAGAGGAAAATATTGGTTTTATAGGAGCTTTAATTATTTTTTTAAATCTAAAGATGCAAAATAAAAATAGTTGAACATGATGAAGTTTGTCTGTATACGGAATGATGAGATTTTTCCACCTGACTGTCTTTTCAGACCTGGAGTGAGTGTGTCGCTTTACAGTCAGACTGAGCAACACTGTTGGAGGGTTTATTATTTGATTTTATGCACTTGGTCTATAACAGAAATGATACTCACACAATTCAACAGTCAGCCGAGTTCCCTCGCCAAAAACTATTTTTCTGTTTCCAGTTCCAGTCACACAGTGCGCCGACGCTCAACAACAACTACGAGCTCACAGTTTCATGTGTCAGGACACGTGTGTGTGTTTCCCCAATGTCTGAAACATTTAGTTGATATTTGGACTCTCACAAATAATTATTCACTGAATGATCAAACAGTTTGTTAACACGAAACACTGGAGCAGCTGAATGTCACGCATCGCTGCCCCGTTAATTCTAAATGTTTGACACAGCAGCTGTTTACCGCGCAGAGATACTCACTCGTTTCTACCATTAGTTTGGTTCCTGTGCCAAAGACAAGTTTGTAGCTTCCAGTCAGAGTGAAAGATATCAGCACGGCTCAAACAGAGCTACAGTTGTCTGTGTGACATATATCAAACTTTACTGACAGACTGAACAATTTTACTTGTTAAAATTTACCAGTGAAAATTCAGTTAATAAAAATGATAAAAAATAAAATATAAAACTTTCATTGTGTCCTTCACAGAACGTTGATTTTGTTATAGAAGTTTAAATCATTAGGATTGGACGTTAAAGTCACTGCGATTAACATTTATAAAAATTGTTGTTTCATTATTTGATTTTCATCAGCGTAAAGCGCATCGTCATTATATTCAGTTTATTCTGATCATGGTTTATTGTACTGGTCTTACTGGTTTCCGTGTTCAGTCTGATCCCTGCTCCAAAGACGAGCTTGTTGTTTCTGTTTTCCACACAATAAGAAACACAAACTGACGGTGACGGAGCTGCTGTCATCCAGCACACCAGATAACATAATAAATAAATAGAAAATATACGTTAAACCTTTGAATTTCACGATGGATCTTTTTATATCTTTGCAAATCTGCTGTTGAAGGTTTTTCGCATTTCTAATAAAAGACTTAACTGTTAAAAAAGAACAGAACTCTGGAGATTTCATTTCACTTAATAATAAATGAACTACTGAAATATTAAAGTGATATGTGTTGAATAACGTGTATATTATGTGTGGCTGATGGAGTTTGGATCACGTGTTTGACCCACAGAACAAAGACATCCATCGTTCTTCTCATTCACATGCAGCGAACATGTTTGGAGCTCAAACCATTTAAACATCGTTTGTATTAAGTTTCTGTTTGTCTGAATCCTCAGGATTTATTTTTCAGTGACGGAGTTTCACAAAAGCTGACTTTCCTCCTACTTTAAACATTTATATATGTGATATATTTAATCATATGGACACTAATGATACCAAGTAACCTTAAGATTAAAATGAATTCAACTTACTGGCAGCAACATGTAGCTTTGTGCCTCCTCCAAAAATCATCTTATTAACATTCACACAGTTCAAAGCGCCAGTGCTAAAACACCATCAGTGCAGAAACGCTGCTGAGATGGACCCGGAAGCACAAATATGTTTTTCAAATATTTCAATCAACTCTCATTAAATCATCGTTAATCATTGTCTGTGCTTCTTTAAAAGAATCCCCATGGTAACGATGTTACTGATAAACGAACTGGACTTTTACTTTGGTTCCACAGAAAAGCTGAATTGCGGTCTGACTTTCTTTGTAGCATTTTTGAGCCCCTGAATATTGATTTGAATTCATATCATCACTTACAGGTTTCAACGACTAATCTGGTTCCTCCTCCAAACAACATCTTATATCCAGCATTCACACAACATGAAGCTTCACAGCACAAACCTCTCGTTGGGCTTAGACTAAACACTTCAGTGTCGCTGCTTCAATCAAACTCGTCAGCTTGATTATCACCAGTCATCATTATTTAGACAATATTAACGATCCTAACAATACTTGTGGTTACTCTTCATCACTTACTTGGATTAACGGTTAATCTGGCTCCCTGTCCAAAGATGATCTTACCAGCAGCGTTCACACAACATGAAGCCGAACACACAAACTGCACTGCAACAAGCTGACTTTAGAAACACTGTTTCTTCTCCTTTGTATTTCCTAATGCTCCTGTTTGCTTAGAAATAAAAATAAATTAATACTAAAAATTAAAATATTGTTTTTTAATAAACCACATGTGTCACTGGCTTCTAAGGATATAACATATCTGTGGTCTGGATCAGAGAACTTACTGGTTTCAATGGTTAATCTGGTTCCCTTTCCAAACATTATCTTAAATCCACCATCCTTCACACAACATGTCGACCCTCAACACAAACTCAGCACTGCTGTTTATTAGTTATGGTTTTACTTCTTCAGTGTTTCTGTTAGGCTGGTCTAATATTAACGTGCTGTGCTCGTATTTACTGATGTCAATGTTTAATCTGTTTATTTCTGTAGAACTAAAAGAGTTAAAATTCTCTTTTTTAGGATCTTTTGTTTCCACACGTATCTAAAGACCGACGATTTTCAAAATAAAAGTAGTACATAAGCCTGACATTTACTGAATCAGTTCCACATGCGCACGTTTTTCATATGAAAACCACAGTGTGCTCTGTACTTACTGGCTTCCACAGTTAGTTTGGTTCCAGTTCCAAATATAAGCTTAACTCCAGCACCGTCCTTCACACAACAGGAAGACCCACAACACAAACTCAGCACCGACTCTGAGTCCTCTCAGAAAGATAAAAACTCATATAACTGATGTGATTACAAGCTGGTTGTGTTTTTTATGTTAACAATAGATTATTGAGCCTTAATTGATTATTAATATTGAGACCAAATAACTGGAAATGTTTTTGTTTTTTTCTAAGAGCTCTTTACGTCTTGCATTTGTGACTTGCTGACACGAGTCGATCTTTGTTTGATACTCACTGCTCTCCACAGTCAGCTCGACTCCCTTTCCAAACATGATTTTCCAGTTTGAGGAAGTAGTCACACAGTTCACATCATCTCAACAATAACTGGAGCTATAAAAGCATGCATGTTTAAATCTAGAAGAAATATACATATATATTGAATTAAAATGTATTATTAATCAGTTATAAATGTGTGACGTACAGTCAGACGGGTCCTGGATAATGAAACTAGAGGATTACAGTGAATCATACTCACACAAATCAACAGAAAGCCGAGTTCCCTCAGCAAAAAGTATTTTTTGGTTTCCAGTCACACAGTGCAGCTCCCCTCAACAATAACTCTGACACTGTTTCATTTCAGGATTTCAATTATTAGATATTTAAGTCTGAATTAGAAATATCCAATGAGAGGTGAAACAAGCAGTAATAACAGGGCGATAGAAACGTGGCTATTTTGTGTCGTCCTGCAAACTTATTATTAGAAAACAGGAAGCTGCTGCGTGAATAATTACATGTTTGAATGTTTCGTTTTAGTTCATTTTGAATTCAAACTGGACTTACTGGCTTCAACGTTCAGCCTAGTTCCCGACCCAAAGATGAGCTTGTTTCCAGTATACACACAACAGGAAACACCTCTACACAAACTCTACACAACTAACAGTGCTGCCGCTCATATTATTAATTCATCTGACTCATCTGAATAAATAACACAGTTGTTGATATTGTAAAATAATGTAATTTAAGGCAGAAAGTTCATTATGAAGTTCCTGTGTGTAATTATTATGGAAGCATTTTCAGAAAAACTGAACTGTAAAAAAGTCTTTTTAAACTTTTACGCTCCAAAATTTAGAGAATCAGTGAAAACCAAACAGACTGAAACTCCACAGCAACCATGGTTTCACACACAGTTCGTACTGTGACCAGTGAACCAGAGCCGGGAGCCAAAAGCTGAACCTGGAGTTCAGACTAAATCACATTTGACTTTTTCTGGTTGTTTTGTGTGAAACAGCAAAGGTCGAACTTCAGCCTGACGTTTCTCAGAGTCTGTTTTATTATTTCATTGTTCGTTTGTATCCTAATATAGTGATGATTTGTTAAAAAAACAACTTTACTTATATTACTTACTGGTTTCAATGGTTAATCTGGTTCCCTTTCCAAACATTATCTTATATCCACCTCCTCCAGTCACACAATGAAGAACTTCATAACACAAACGTCTCCAATGATTCATGTTGAACGATTAAGTCACTGTTTGGCAGGATTGCAGGTTTCTGGCTACACACCATTCTTCTTAACTTTATTCTTATTTTATGCCACTTTGATCTACTGTCTGCATATCATTGGCTTTCAAATGATAAATGATCTGCATCAGTTCCACATACGTACGTTTTTCATATGAAAACCACAGTGTGCTCTGTACTTACTGGCTTCCACAGTTAGTTTGGTTCCAGTTCCAAATATAAGCTTAAACCCAGCAGCATCCTTCACACAACAGGAAGACCCACAACACAAACTCAGCACCGACTGGGTTCAATGGTTAATCAACATGTTTTGTATTATTTCCTTTTTGACTGAGTGATTTCTTTTCATGGGCCTTCAGAATAAATTGATAACATTGGCAACATATGTTTGTATAATTATTAAATATTAATTAATAGTTAAAATTAAAATGATTAAAATGATTAATTTCTTAAGAAAATGACCCATTAAATACTATATATGCTGTTTATATGCAAGTTTTACTCTGAGCTGTGTTTTTCTTTGGTTTCCAGCTGTTTAAAAATATTTCGTTCTCATTTCAACACTGATCATAATTAATATCATTACTCACTGGGTTCAATGGTTAATCTGCTTCCACTTCCAAATGTCACCTTAGCCGCACCAAAAGTCACACAGCATGAAACTCCATAACACCAACCTGACACTGAGTCGTGCTGAACTTTGGAAAACATGAATTTCATATTTGACAATTTTCTCTTTAAATAACTATTTCATGAGAAAAAAAGTTATTTTCATACTATTAACATTGATTCATCCTTCGTACAGGTATTTATGTGATGAAACTAAAAGTATTACTGAATATTTCTTCACTCTATGATGGTTTAATGAGACTCGGATGAGGCAACAGAGCATCACTGCCATTGTCCATTTAAATTCACACATTTAATGTCTTATATTGCTTTTAATACTTACAGGATTCAACAATTAATCTGGTTCCACTTCCAAAGGTGATCTTATTCCCACCACTAACAGTCACACAGCACACAGCTCCATGCCACAAACCTCAGCTGTGATCATCTCAAACAAACTATCAGGAAAACACGAAGACACAAGCCAGCATCGCCAAACTAACCAGAATCTGATATGCAGTACTGTGTTGTTTTCTATACTGAATACAGGAATTCTTAGTTAATGTCTTTGAATGACAAAGACAACATAGCAGTAGTTACATCGTTTTCCCCTGATTTCTGTCAAACAGCCATATTTTATCAGTATTCACATATTCAGTCTGTTCTGTCTGTTTGTGTTTCTTTTATTTGTCAGTTTTATAATCATGTTCCTCGTTTTCATCACTGTTCATCACACATTAATTAAATTAATGTGAACAACAATATTTGCTGCTACCGTTGCCTTATATGACCTTTATTTAAACACTTACTTGGATTAATGGTTAATCTGGTTCCCCGTCCAAAGATGATCTTATTAGCAACATTCACACAGCATGAAGCCCCATAACACAAACTAACACAAACTAACACAAACGAACACAAACTAACACAAACTAACACAAACTAACACAAACTAACACAAACTAACACAAACTAACACAAACTAACACAAACACTGGGTAACTGAATTTTTCACCATTAATAATCACACTGTTCGATGCTCTTTTCTAAGACACAGATATACATTCATTCTTAATTAGTGTCTATCTTTTAAAAGGTTTCTGCTTCTATTTTAGAGATGCAGGTTTCTAACGTCCCAGCATAATTTATCTCCACTTAATCTTAATTTTATTTTATTTTATAACAGTCAGTTCTTCTGCTGTGGTTGTTCAAACACACACATTATGCAGATGTGTGATTTTAGGGTTGTTTTTAAAAGTAAAAAGTCTTTCAGTAACCATAAAGACTATTCTATGACTATTCTGTCAGCGCTGCACTGAACTGTTTCATGTTTTCTTTTTCGTTTTTGTTCATTTGCTGTTGATTTGACAAACATGTTGAGACCGAATCCTCTAATATTCATAATCACAGATTTTCAATCAGTGTGTTTCTGAAGTTAATTTAAACTTTTCTCATCAACATCTAGCATAACATAAAATACGAAGACTTACTTGGATTAATAGTTAATCTGGTTCCGTGTCCAAAGACGATCTTATTAGCAGCATTCACACAATGAGAAGCCCCAGTACACAAACTCAGCATTGAATAGCGGAGCTAAACTGCACTTTAAAAGCACATTTTTTAATAATTATTATTCATCTTGTTTTTTAAACAACAAATATATTTTAATTCTTAAATTTGGTCTTTTTTAAATGTTTCTGACGGGATTTTTCTAGATTTGTTCATTTTATTCTTACTGTTCTTGGGTTTTTGCTTTTAAGTAAAACACATCATCATAATACTTACTGGGCTCAATGGTTAATCTGGTTCCACTTCCAAACATTAGCTTTGTTCGACTGCCATCATTCACACAGCACGAAGGCCTTCAACACAAACTCAGCAGCCTTCTGTTAATGTACATGTGATGTGATTTAAACTGTTACACCTGGACCTCTGTCCAAACAGTGTGTCGTTACAGGACCACAAATAGTCACACAACATGAAGAAAAACACAAAATCTGGAAGCCTGCGTTCTAATTTGCTCCCATTACCAAAACAGATTTAGTCTCTCAGCTTGATATTTCCTGATTTTCCTTCATGGACCTGAGTCAAGTTACTTACTTGGTTCAACAGTTAATCTGGTTCCACTTCCAAAGATAAGCTTGTATCCACTGCCACTCGTCACACAACATAAAGACCCACAACACAAACTCACCACTGACTTTGACTCAGCTCAGGAAGATCATAAAAAATATCTCTTACAGAATTTATGCTCTTGCATGTTGATATAAATGTTACGAATTATTTCTCAACATTTACCAAATTAATCATGTTGATTTGTTAAATACAGTTAAGTTGTGCTTTAAAAGTATTTTGTATTTATAATCAATAACAGTACTCACTGGGTTCAACCAATAATCTGCTCCCTCGTCCAAATATCATCTTAGTGGCACCAGTATTCACACAGCATGAAGCTCCATAACACAAACAGCTAATGGATCATGATGCTCATGTTTCATTAGCTGCATAGTTTACTTTAACAAAACGAGCAAAAAGCGACCGCGTGAGAAACATTAATAATCTGCAAATTTGGATTGTTGGTGTACAGCTGACATGAAGAACATTTATTTCCATATCAGCGAATTCTTTGTTGATAATGTGATAAAGATAACAAACGATTGTATTTATTGTACTTTTGATAAAACTCAGATGAGACGTTAAAGCTTTAACATGAACACTATGTTCAGTCAGAATAAGGTGTGATATAGTTTCTGATTTATATGAAATGTTTCTTTTACTCACTGGATTCAACAGTCAGTGTGATTCCTCTCCCAAAGAAGATCTTATTCTGACTTGCACCAGTCACACAACAAGAAGCTCCATAACACAAACTCAGCAGAGCTAAAGATCAGAACTGAGACGTGAACTCTAAACATTCATATTCAGACGTGATTAAATCATCGAGATCCTCTCACATGTTTTTACATGTTGCTCTGTTCTTTGACCTCACATGGTTGCACTGGTGATGCTGGTCATGATTCACGTATAATTAGGTTTTAATCAATCAGTCCATCAGCATGCACTGTGTTTAAAGATGATTCGATTTAAATATAAATACAAAGAATATGTTCCACTGCATAGAATTACTTAATTACTTAATTTCACTGTCTACAGATTTTGGTCTTTTATTACACAACATGATGTTTTGTGCATATAAAATCACAAATTTAATTACTTAGAATATTTTGGTGTGTACTTACTGGGTTCAACAATTAATCTGGTCCCCCTCCCAAATATCATCTTAGTTCCAGCTCCAGCATTCACACAGCACGAAGCTCCGCAACACAAACTGAGCACTGGTGAACTTCATTTATCAACAGCGATTTTGTCTCATTTAAGACATTTGTTTATTAGAAATACTGCCATCATTATTGCATATATATTTACCTAACTGGTATTACTGGTATACTGATGATTTTTATGTTCAGTCAGTGTTAAATATGTTATTCACATTTACTGAAGCATTAAAAGTCTATTTTTAGTGTTTCTGATTTAGTATGCAAGTCTAAAAAAGTAAGGTATGATTTATGATTTATATTAAAAACTTTTGTACTCACGGGATTCAACAGTCAGTGTGATTCCTCTCCCAAAGATGATCTTGTACTGACTTGTACCAGTCACACAACAAGAAGCTCCATAACACAAACTGAGCAAAGGGATGGACTGAGCTGCTGAGATCTTAATTCTAAACATTCATATTCAGATTTGATTTAATCATCACCTCACATGTTTTTACACTTTGCTGTGTGATTTGACCTCACATGATAATGTGCATTAAAGTAAAATGATTATACTGGTGATGCTGGTCATGATTCACATATATTAGGTTTTAATGAATCAGTTCATCAGCATGCACTGTGTTTAATATAAATATAAATAAAATCATGCTCCACTGCATATAAATACTTACTGGTTTCAATGGTTAATCTGGTCCCACTGCCAAAGAAGACCTTATTAGCACTGCCAGTATTCACACAGCATGAAGCTCCATAACACAAACTCTGCATGTGACCAACTGTGATCCACTTATATCTTTGTAAAATAAAGGAAATCAAATTTCTAATATTAAGATTTGAGCTTTATTCACTTTTGTATTTCAGATTATTTCTAAAGAACGCTTATTTGAGTTT